>NC_092333.1:627315000-627565000 GCF_046630445.1 Rutidosis leptorrhynchoides
GGACGAATACAATAACATATGATTTCATCGTGAGGTATTGACCTCTATATGCGACATTTTTCAAAAACTGCATTTGTTTTTACAATACAAACCATAGCTTTTATTATAAATACAAGGTTTAAACAACTTAATAATGATTATCGTTTAGCGATAATCTTAGACTTACAAACTTTACATGTGATAATAACAATACGACCTCCAACATATTTTACATTACAAATCCTCCGATATGCAGTTTTATTTTTGACACAAATATGCATACTCAAGATCTTGCTTAAATTCAACATGTTGCAGCGGAAGCTTTTAGTTATCACCTGAGAATAAACATGCTTAAAACGTCAACATAAAGTTGGTGAGATATAGGTTTAATGCCGGCAGCGTCATAAATATAGACCACAAGATTTCATATATAAACGTTTTAATAAAAATATTCTAAGTTGTTGAGCACTTGATAACCATACTTAACATTTAATCAACGTCGCATATTCCCTTTATTATGAAATCTTACTACACCGTACCAAGTGTAGTCACCGAAATGAAGTACTGTGCAACCGTTGAATACTGGTCGTCCAGTCCGGTTGGGGTTGTCAGGCCCGATAGATCTATCAACAGGATTCGCGTTTACAATACCTCATGTAAATAATAGTTACCAAGTTACAGGGAAGTATGCCAGTGGTACAACTCAACGTAGAATATATATTTTTAATCACTTGTGTCCATAACGTAAATCATAAAATGCATGTATTCTCATCCCGAAATATTTAGAGTTTAAAAATGGGACTATATACTCACCTTTGTCTTGAAGGTATTTAACTCGACTTGGTCTCCGATAGATATCACGAACCTAACCATATATATAATATATCAACATATTTTCTTTTTAAGTAATCGTTACATATATATATATATATATATATATATATATATATATATATATATATATATATATACTTTTAATACTTTTAATATTTTCTTAGTCCATAGTTAGCAGTCCGATGTTAGTGGTCCACAATTAGTTGCTTAAATAAAATAAATAAAGACCCCATCGTATTCGTATTGATCAGAATTAATCTCGACCCATGGTACCATGTTGTCAAGTGACGTGTTGCGTACATAAAGTACCGTGTTGTCAAATGACGTGTTGCGTACAATCATGAGGTCTTATGATTAATCTTCTCGTGTTGTTTACGGGTGGTCCTGAAATATATAAAATCAAATCATAAGTAAATATATATTAAATATTATGTTAATTAGCCAAGATATGATTAATCCGATTTTGTAATAATATGATATATTACAGGTCTTGAAATGTCTTTTTAAAAATCAAATTAGAAGGATCTATTTAGTTTGCGAACAAGTTTGAAATCACTCAAACTATGTTCTTGTTGTTAAAATTTTACAACACAAAATAAGATAGCTATATAAATATGAATCAAATAAGGTTATGAATAAGATTACTACCTCAAGTTACTTGGACAAAGCTACTGGAAAAGTTAAGAAAAATCTTGGAATCAAAAGAGTGGTGGAGTGGGATTGAAAGATTGGAAGTAATCTCCTTGAAATCGGATGACTATATTGATACATTCTTGAATAGGTAAATGAAGAGAGATTAGGGAGTGAATTAACTTAAAAGAAAATTGGAAATAAAATTGTATGTGTGTGTGCACAAAATAGCATGATTATGGGATGGATATATAGGAGATTTAGTTTGTTTTCTTGCACTAAAGTCACACATGAGGTTAAATGGCTGGTTCCCACATGTAACATCATGTCTAGTGGCTGATCATTGAAGTTTATTGTTGGTATATACCAATAGTAAATACGTATAGAAGCTGGGTATGATACGGTTACATATACCCTAGATATACTTGTAGAAATTTTGAGGAATCGGAACGAGAATTCAAATATGGACGGGTTTATAACTGTAAAAGAGGCTCAAAACTGGGCTTTTATTTTTTGGGTCAAACCGGGCCAAAATAAAATTTTAAGACATTTTTAATAAAGCAATGTTAGCCCAAAAAAAATTTCCAAGCTGACCTGGCAGCTCGACCCCAGCCAGGGGCTCTGCCCCTTGGACCCCGCCAGGGGTTGCCACCCCTTGGACCCCGCTTATCAGGGGCGCTGCCCCCGAACCCCCGTCATAATCAAGATAAGTTCAAACAAGTGTGCACTCCACACTTCCCCAAACTTGTTCGATATTTATCAAGATTATTTTGGTTACAAATTAATCCCATTACACTTAAATCATATTGGTGACATAGATCACCAACACAATATAGATTGTAAATATATATGTCAAAGAACGTTACATATAGTTATCGTTTTGAAAACTTAAGTTAGTGGTCTCAAAGTATACTTATAACTCATTGTTGTTAGTTCACAATGAAATGTTAAACCATCCTTAAATCATGTTAAATATGTATAGATATGTACATATACATAATCGTATAATTATCGTGTGTTATATAGTTCGTGATATCATCGGTCAAATTGGACGGTCAAACGTTGTGTGAAACTCTTTTCAAAAACATAAGTCTCAACAGTTTGGATTACTTATCATGTTGGTAAGGTTTATTTTATGTAAATATTAATCTCATAAGTATAAAACGATCGGAAAAATCCGGGTCGTTACACCATCTTTCGAACGAAAGCCTTTTATAAACCAAGGCATTCTTGGAACGTTCTTTGAATGTCTTACAAACTGATCTCGCCTTAAATAGTTGTGCCGAAGAATTCTGACCGACTCTAGACAAGATTTCATCAATCATGTCTCCGGGTAGGTCTCTTAAAATATTGGATTGTCTATCCATTTTGTGTTTTTATACTGTAAAATAGACAAGAGTTAGATTCATAAAAAAAAATACTTATTAATACAAGCAATTTTTACATATATCATAAAGCATAAGCACACTATATTACATATATTACACCACACGAATACAACTATCTTATTCCGACTTGCTTGTTTCTTCTTCTTCAGTTTTGGTTCGTTTTGCCAAGTTTCTAGGGATATATGATGTTCCCCTAATACGAGCCGTCGTTTTCCACATTGGTTTAGAAAAACCTGGTGGTTTAGAGGTTCCCGGTTCATTGTTACAACTTAAGGACTTCGGGGGTTGACGATACATATAAAGTTCATCGGGGTTGGAATTAGATTTCTCTATTTTTATGCCCTTTCCCTTATTATTTTCTTTTGCCTTTTTAAATTCAGTTGGGGTAATTTCTATAACATCATCGGAATTCGCGTCGGAATCCGATTCATCGGAGAATTGGTAATCCTCCCAATATTTTGCTTCCTTGGCGGAAACACCATTGACCATAATTAACCTTGGTCGGTTGGTTGAGGATTTTCTTTTACTTAACCGTTTTATTATTTCCCCCACCGGTTCTATTTCTTCATCCGGTTCCGATTCTTCTTCCGGTTCCGATTCTTCTTCCGGTTCCGACTCTTCTTCCGGTTCCTCTTTGGGAACTTGTGAATCAGTCCACGAATCATTCCAATTTACATTTGACCCTTCATTATTATTAGGTGAGTCAATGGGACTTGTTCTAGAGGTAGACATCTATCACATAATATCAAACGCGTTAAGAGATTAATATATCACATAATATTCACATGTTAAAAATATATAGTTTCCAACACAATTTGTTAAGCAATCATTTTTCAAGTAAACACGGTCGAAGTCCAGACTCACTAATGCATCCTGACAAACTCGATAAGACACATTAATGCAAAATTCTGATTCTCTAAGACCAACGCTCGGATACCAACTGAAATGTCCCGTTCTTATTGATTAAAAATGTTCCATATTAATTGATTTCGTTGTGAGGTTTTGACCTCTATATGAGACGTTTTTCAAAGACTGCATTCATTTTAAAACAAACCATAACCTTTATTTCATCAATAAAGGTTTAAAAAGCTTTACGTAGATTATCAAATAATGATAATCTAAAATATCCTGTTTACACACGACCATTACATAATGGTTTACAATACAAATATGTTACAACAAAATAAGTTTCTTGAATGCAGTTTTTACACAATATCATACAAACATGGACTCCAAATCTCGTCCTTATTTAAGTATGCGACAGCAGAAGCTCTTAATAATCACCTGAGAATAAACATGCTTAAAACGTCAACAAAAATGTTGGTGAGTTATAGGTTTAACCTATATATATCAAATCATAATAATAGACCACAAGATTTCATATTTCAATACACATCCCATACATAGAGATAAAAATCATTCATATGGTGAACACCTGGTAACCGACATTAACAAGATGCATATATAAGAATATCCCCATCATTCCGGGACACCCTTCGGATATGATATAAATTTCGAAGTACTAAAGCATCCGGTACTTTGGATGGGGTTTGTTAGGCCCAATAGATCTATCTTTAGGATTCGCGTCAATTAGGGTGTCTGTTCCCTAATTCTTAGATTACCAGACTTAATAAAAAGGGGCATATTCGATTTCGATAATTCAACCATAGAATGTAGTTTCACGTACTTGTGTCTATTTTGTAAATCATTTATAAAACCTGCATGTATTCTCATCCCAAAAATATTAGATTTTAAAAGTGGGACTATAACTCACTTTCACAGATTTTTACTTCGTCGGGAAGTAAGACTTGGCCACTGGTTGATTCACGAACCTATAACAATATATACATATATATCAAAGTATGTTCAAAATATATTTACAACACTTTTAATATATTTTGATGTTTTAAGTTTATTAAGTCAGCTGTCCTCGTTAGTAACCTACAACTAGTTGTCCACAGTTAGATGTACAGAAATAAATCGATAAATATTATCTTGAATCAATCCACGACCCAGTGTATATGTATCTCAGTATTGATCACAACTCAAACTATATATATTTTGGAATCAACCTCAACCCTGTATAGCTAACTCCAACATTCACATATAGAGTGTCTATGGTTGTTCCGAAATATATATAGATGTGTCGACATGATAGGTCGAAACATTGTATACGTGTCTATGGTATCTCAAGATTCCATAATATACAATACAAGTTGATTAAGTTATGGTTGGAATAGATTTGTTACCAATTTTCACGTAGCTAAAATAAGAAAAATTATCCAATCTTGTTTTACCCATAACTTCTTCATTTTAAATCCGTTTTGAGTGAATCAAATTGCTATGGTTTCATATTGAACTCTATTTTATGAATCTAAATAGAAAAAGTATAGGTTTATAGTCGGAAAAATAAGTTACAAGTCGTTTTTGTAAAGGTAGTCATTTCAGTCGAAAGAACGACGTCTAGATGACCATTTTAGAAAACATACTTCCACTTTGAGTTTAACCATAATTTTTGGATATAGTTTCATGTTCATAATAAAAATCATTTTCTCAGAATAACAACTTTTAAATCAAAGTTTATCATAGTTTTTAATTAACTAACCCAAAACAGCCCGCGGTGTTACTACGACGGTGTAAATCCGGTTTTACGGTGTTTTTCGTGTTTCCAGGTTTTAAATCATTAAGTTAGCATATCAATAGATATAGAACATGTGTTTAGTTGATTTTAAAAGTCAAGTTAGAAGGATTAACTTTTGTTTGCGAACAAGTTTAGAGTTAACTAAACTATGTTCTAGTGATTACAAGTTTAAACCTTCGAATAAGATAGCTTTATATGTATGAATCGAATGATGTTATGAACATCATTACTACCTTAAGTTCCTTGGATAAACCTACTGGAAAAGAGAAAAATGGATCTAGCTTCAACGGATCCTTGGATGGCTCGAAGTTCTTGAAGCAGAATCATGACACGAAAACAAGTTCAAGTAAGATCATCACTTGAAATAAGATTGTTATAGTTATAGAAATTGAACCAAAGTTTGAATATGATTATTACCTTGTATTAGAATGATAACCTACTGTAAGAAACAAAGATTTCTTGTGGTTGGATGATCACCTTACAAGATTGGAAGTGAGCTAGCAAACTTGAAAGTATTCTTGATTTTATGTAACTAGAACTTGTAGAATTTATGAAGAACACTTAGAACTTAAAGATAGAACTTGAGAGAGATTAATTAGATGAAGAAAATTGAAGAATGAAAGTGTTTGTAGGTGTTTTTGGTTGTTGGTGTATGGATTAGATATAAAGGATATGTAATTTTGTTTTCATGTAAATAAGTCATGAATGATTACTCATATTTTTGTAATTTTATGAGATATTTCATGCTAGTTGCCAAATGATGGTTCCCACATGTGTTAGGTGACTCACATGGGCTGCTAAGAGCTGATCATTGAAGTGTATATACCAATAGTACATACATCTAAAAGCTGTGTATTGTACGAGTACGAATACAGGTGCATACGAGTAGAATTGTTGATGAAACTGAATGAGGATGTAATTGTAAGAATTTTTGTTAAGTAGAAGTATTTTGATAAGTGTATTGAAGTCTTTCAAAAGTGTATAAATACATATTAAAACACTACATGTATATACATTTTAACTGAGTCGTTAAGTCATCGTTAGTCGTTACATGTAAGTGTTGTTTTGAAACCTTTAGGTTAACGATCTTGTTAAATGTTGTTAACCCAATGTTTATAATATCAAATGAGATTTTAAATTATTATATTATCATGATATTATCATGTATGAATATCTCTTAATATGATATATATACATTAAATGTCTTTACAACGATAATCGTTACATATATGTCTCGTTTAAAAATCATTAAGTTAGTAGTCTTGTTTTTACATATGTAGTTCATTGTTAATATACTTAATGATATGTTTACTTATCATAGTATCATGTTAACTATATATATACCCATATATATGTCATCATATAGTTTTTACAAGTTTTAACGTTCGTGAATCACCGGTCAACTTGGGTGGTCAATTGTCTAATGAAACATATTTCAATTAATCAAGTCTTAACAAGTTTGATTGCTTAACATGTTGGAAATATTTAATCATGTAAATATCAATCTCAATTAATATATATAAACATGGAAAAGTTCGGGTCACTACAAATCCCATCTTCATCTATCTTATTCTTGAAAACCTACTTGGTACCAATGATTTTCTTTGTTTTATCCTCAGGTTCAGGTACCAATCTCCATACTTTGTTCCTATCAAACTGAGTAAGTTCATCTTGCATTGCTCCTACCCAGCTAGGATCTTTTAGTGCTTCTTCAGGAGATGTAGGTTCAATGGTTGACACAAAGTTTACATGCATACAAAAGTTGTTGGTTGCATGTCTTCTTGTTTTAACACCACTAGCCAGATTTCCAATAACTTACTCAATAGGATGTTCATTTGTCCATCTAGTATTATGAATAGGTGAGCTTGTGGTGGAACACACAGCATCTTGATCATTAGTTGGTTCAGCAGTATGAGCAGCAATTGGAGACAGCTTACCATAGTCATTGGAATCAGTACCAACTTGTGATCTTTCAGAACCAGTAGACCTCTGCTCAAGTTGTAGTACTTTAGTAGATCCAGTAGGTCCACTTGGTTTATACACGGATGGAATAGAATGTTTCATTTCATCATCAGAGAACCCATCAACATGGAGTGGAGAGGGAGTTGCTGCTGGTTCTTCTTCATCATCAAGAGCTTACTGAGTAGGCTCTTTAAGTAATAACTCTTCATCTTCTTAACCAGAATGTGAAGTGGGGACAGTTTCATCAAATGGAACATTAATGGATTCTTCAAAATATCCCCTTCTCTTGTTGAAAGCCTATATGCCTTTGACATGTTGGAATATCCAAGAAATATACCTTCATCGGCTTTAGCATCAAACTTACCAAGTTGGTCCATATTATTCAGAATGAAAGAGAGAGTTCCAAATATATGAAGAAATGAAATTGAGGGTCTTCTTCCTTTGAGAACTTCATAAGCAGTTTTCTGATGTCTTTTCACTATTAGAGATCTATTCTGGGTAAAACAGGCAGTGTTCACAGCTTCTGCCCAATATGAATTTTTCATCCCAGACTCAGCCAACATAGATCTTGCTGATTCAATGAGAGTTCTATTTCTTCTTTCTGCAACACCATTCTATTGAGGTGTTCTCACAGTAGAAAAGTTCTGTGAAATACCTTTGTTAGCACAAAATTCTTCCAATGTAGCAATTCTGAATTCTGTACCATGATCACTTCTTAACTGCTTCACTAGTTGCCCATTCAAAAGTTCCATTCTTTTGATAAAATTGATAATTTCATCAGCAGCTTCACTCTTTTGCTTCAAAAAGAATACTGATATTGCGCATTTCATCTATTATTTCTCTCGCAATATTGGTCATTATTTGGTCCGTTTGGATACGAATTGGAGTGTTTTGGTTGATTTTGTGAAGATTCGAGTTTAGGAACTGAGATGCGTTGAGTTGCATAGTTTGAAGACTTTTGAGGTACAATTTTCATCGTGTTATCATAAGTACCAGTTTTGGTTAAGTGCATAAGTCGGATCGAGTTCTAGCGGATAATATGTAAAAATATAAGTTAGAATCCGGAACAGCAGAGAGCCACGGCGCGGGGTCCAAGGGCCGCGTCGCGTGATTATGTGTATTTTGTTTACAGTCGATTTGTAAAAGTGATGCTGCATCTACAGGAACAAGCCGCGGCGCGTGCCTTTATAGCCGCGGAGCGGGTAACGTCGCCCAGCAATTTTTGGAAACTCTATTTAAAGCCCGAATTTTTACCCTAATATTCATTCTTCCATCCAGACGAATTCCAGCAGCTTTTGGACGAATTTTGGTGATTTTTGGGGAATCCCAACATCATTCGATCAACTCAATCATTCCGGAAACGCGTCTCAATTCGTTCATCATTCAAGATCACTATTTTCATTAGGTTTAATTCTTATCAACATAATGAATTCTCTTAATTGTTTATTTATGATTTTGTTTTCAGCCATGATTGTTGGCTAAACCTTTAATGCCAGCCTAGATTAATAACCGAGGTTTTGGATGTTATGATTTGTGGTTTATGAACTTATGCATGTTTATTTCAATAGTTTGAATAAAAGATCGATTCTTATTGATGTTTAACTTTATAAACTTGATTGATTAGTGTATTTGTTTGATAAAGAGAACTCTTGTTGATTTAATACACTAGGTTACAATTAATTTATCTTAATTGATTGTTTGCTAAACCGGACCAAGGGGGTAAATTAAGTTTAAACGGTTAGACGATATAGGCGGAATTGTGTAGAGCGAACGCAAAGGCAATTGTTATACAAATCTTTGATCTAGTTAATTAAATAGTCACAAACGAAAAGGTCTTAGGTGCCAGGGAACCCTACATCTAGTAATTCTAGTTTGAGTACTTGCTAAAGAGAACTCTTGGCGGGTCGACTGAGTAATTTGCATGTATTGAGTCTTAAATCGGGCTAAAGTATAAAAACATCCAATTCCGAGAGTGAAAGGTCTAGACGAGTATTTTCATTCCATTTGATATCAAAACTATCTTAATTGCTTTCTTGTTTTAATTTTTATAAATCTAAAATCCAAAAAAAAATGTTTTTACTTTCGATCAAATCTTGATTTGACTAATCGTTAAATAGCCACAAAATCCATTATCTCGTACTTTCAATTTTAATAGATTAACTTAGTTTATTTCCAATAGTTGTAATCTTAATTCTCACTTTAAACTGTCCTTGGAACGATTTCGGATTTACCAATTTTATACTATTGCATGATCGGGTACACTGCCCGTTAGTGTGTAGTAATCTTTTAACCAGTGTTTTCCATTATAAATTATAGACACGATATTACACATCAAATACCCAAGTGTATCTGGAGTATTCATCAACAATGACCAGTGTATACTTCTTCCCACTACATGTGGCTATATTAACAGGACCAAAAAGATTCATATGAAGTAGGTGAAATGGCTTTTCAACAGATGAAATCTGCTTTGACTTGAATGAAGCATGGTGATGCTTTCCTTTTTCACAACCAGGACACAATCTGTCCTTCACATAAGACATAGTGAGTAGCCCAGACACCAAACTTTTACTCGATAATTTATGAATATCTTTGAAGTTGAGATGTGAGAGTCTCGTGTGCCATAACCACTTGAGGTTGTCTGCTGCCTTTGAATAAAACAGGTATCAGTTGTTGTGACTGCTGTGTTCATGTCAATTTGATACATGTTCTTATGTCTTTTTGTTGTCAGAAGTGGCTTCTCAGTCTTATCAAAAATAGTGTCAATCTTCCTTCTGAATTGGACTATCTTACTCTTGCTTGTCAGTTGACTTATGCTGAGTAAATTATGTTTAAGCCCAACGACATATGCCACATTTGTAAATGTAACATTCCCATTTGTTAAAGTACCAAAATCCTTTGTATAACCCAATGAATTATCTCCATATGGAACAACTGGACCATCCTTTTCTTGATAGTCCATCAGCAGGGACTTACATATGGTCATATGTCTCGAACAACCACTATCGAGATACCAGATTTGCTTGTTTTGAATGCCCTGCTCAATAGCTAAGAGAATAGTTCTTTTTAGGACCATCCAAGGATGGGTTCTGGAAGAGTCATCTTTGATGCTTTATTCCTTGTTGTTTGGTTGCTTTGAGGGGTAGCAGCATTGAGGTTCATAACTTGGGTACACTGATGGGACAAGTGAGCTTTGTTGCCACATTTGTAGCATTTTCTCACTTTTGGTCTATGTAGCTGGTTGGCAGTAGATGTACTAGGTGACTGGTTCTGCTGCTGGCTTTGAGTGACTGCCAGTAGCAGCTAGTCGAGCTTCACAGTCAGTATCTCAGCGATAGATGTCTCAGTACTTTAGTACTTGACTCTACTATTTTAGCTTTTCCCTTATGGGCAGCTTTTGACTTGGAACCAGTACCCTCAATGCGATTTACTGCTGTGCCTTTGGATTTTGACTTACCAGTGTGAGAAGTTACTGGTTTGTCAGCTGCTACTGATTGGCTGGCAGGAGTAACTTTAGACTTCCCAGCAAATAAGCATTAGGATTTGCTGGTTCGTCTGCAGTTACTGGTTGACAGTATGACTTTCAGCAATAGGCTTCGCGGTTAGACAATTCACAGATTTAACCGATTTTGAATTTCTTTTATTATTTTCAGTTATCTCCTTTTTGATTTGTCTTTCCTTGGGAGTCATGTAATAAATGTTTGAGGATCAGTAGTCTCATCTTTTGGAATACTGATTTCCTTAGCTTTAACTTCACTCTCCAAAATGTCTTTCATGGATGGTGGAAGGGTCACTGTAGGTCTGACAAACTTATTTGTTAGGATCGTTTTACCCTTAACTATCTTGGCAAAAGTATTTGGCAAGATAGCTTCAGGATCAGTTTCAAGAATAGGGTCCATAAAGGTAACTTCTGCAAGAGCAGCAGCAGCAGCATAGTCACCAGCAAAGAAGGCTTCAACTTGGGCAGGCACCTGCTCGTTAACACACTTAGCTGTGCGTTGAGCAGATATACACCATGAAGCAACAATCTTTTTAAGATTGTTCAGCTGGTCCTTGACTTCTGCTGCCTCAACGTAAAGAGACTTTAAAGCAAAATTTTATTTTTCAAGTTTGAAAATTTTATCTTTCAAGATTTTAATTTCATCATTTTTGCCTTTAAATTTTCATTTAAAGATGTAACATCAGTTTTAAGAATTTCTTCACGTATACTGCCTCTGCATAGATCAATTCTTAGGTAGTCAAACATTTCAGCTTTTTCATCATATGTATAAGTTCGAAAGTTGTCAACCTTATACATCATTTTAGATTTCCAATGAGGTGAGTCTCTTTTCCGATCAACTTCCCGCATATCAGCTACAAATGTACTACCAATATCATCCTCACCACACTCCTCGATATTGCTTAGATTCTTGGATTCTTGTAAGGCCCCGTTTGGTTCACGGATATCCAAGAGAATTTGATGGAATTCGAATTAAATTCCTTAGACCGCTCCGTTTGGTTGACATATTTTGGAAGGAATTAATATTTTTAAATCTTGAGATTGCTTCATCTATGGAATGTTCATTCCTTCAAGATTGATAGATTTTAATTCCTTTAAGATGATGTTGATAAATTTCAATTCCTTCAAACAATGAATCCAAGAAAAATCAAACCATTCTCAAATATTTACGCTTATATTTTACGTACATTTCGCTGCGCGTTTTCGCGGTGCGTTTTCGGTTTTTGCAGCACGTTTTCGCCTCGCGATATCGACCTATGCTTTCGCAGCGCGTTTTTCGGTTTTCACATCGCGTTTTGATTCGCGAATATGAAAACTTTAATTGGACACACACGAGTTTGAATATGAAAACGAAAATTGGGGACGTAACTTTTTTTGTATAACATTTTTATTATTTTATAAAATGGAATTCAGTTTCGTTCCTTGTCAATAAAAAAAGACACATTTTTCACATTCTATGGAATTTATCAATTTCAATTCTTTCGAATTCCAATTCTTTCGAATTCCAATTCATTTGACACATTTTATTACATTCCTTCAAATAACACTTTTCCAACCAAACAGGGCTTAAGTTTCCTAAAATAAGGGTTCCCATTACTTGTTGACTTTTGCTGGTGGTAGCATTTGCGTAGTCCGAAGTTGATTCTGTTTGTGGTAGTCATGATGTTATTGTTTTGAACTTTGGATATCTGTTATGCCTTATGTATCTAGTCTCTTTCAGTTTTACGCCAGTAAAAAATAAAAATCTATATCTATACTCTATACTATATATAATAACAAAACTGAAAATAGGTAATCATAAATAGCCAAAATTAATCCTAGCCCTACATTAAATTAACCATCAATGATCTAGACCTTTAATTTTTTCCTAATCTTACTAATAACCTCGTAAACCTAAACTTGAATTATTTGATTACAAAAATACTCTTGGAGCCAAAAAAAAAAAAAAAGTAACAGCCTCTTTTCAAATTTTAGGGTTTCAATTCATTTGTCACATTCTAAACACTTTGTTCACACCAAAAGAACCCTAAATTCCTCTCAACCATACACCCAAATGTTTTTAAAAAAAAAAAAAGACGGGAGGAACTAAACAAAATAGGGGTTCAATACAATACTATTACATTGGGAGTTGATATTTCTAAAATCAATTTTGATAGATCCAACTCAAATTGGTGTAATGTTCCCAAAATACCCTCGTATAAATATTAGCATTAAAATTGTCTAAATTATCATTTAAGGATATATTTTTACATTTACGTGTATCTATCAAAAATAGATTTGGAAATATCACTGGCCTATTACATTCATTCAAACAATACGACAGCAAAAAATACCCCTAAATTTCTCCCCAAACATGCGACAAAATCAACATTATTATCATCAACAATTATTGTGTGCTTGGATTGCATCAATGATTATCGTGTGCTTGCTTCAATCGATTGCATCAGGTATTATTGTGTGCTTGATGATTGAAGCATCAAAATGGAGAGTCTATCACTTGATTTTTCGCAAATCCTCTTAAATTACTCTCAGATTCCATTCAATTTATAAATCATCGTTTGATGTAAAAGTTTAACAGTGTTTGATTTTTGTTTTGGTGTCGAATTGCAGAGAGAATCCGATTAGGGTTTTTTATGTCGACAAAGCACGAACTTGATTTAGCAGGTTTGAATGGCTACGTTCACGATCAACGTGTAAGTGGGATCCGATAACATTACCCGGATTAGGGTTTAGAAAAAGTTGAAGTAACTATCGTCTCTCAACCGTCATTTCACCAATGATTTTGATCAGGTGTGTTATTTACCCATTAACATGATCTATGTTTACCCATTAAAAATGCTACAAATGTGTTCAATCTTTTGCACGCAATCAATTTTGTTTTAGAATTCTATACGTATGGGATTTTGAGTTCGAAATAAATTTATATCATTTACAATGAAAACCCATTACATTGACTGGTTTGTTAGTATTTTGAACAATCACATTGTGTTATGTACTTTGTTGAATCAACATTAGTCATTATAATTGTAATTAAACAATGTAATAGGGTATTGTGAGCATCAGAGTTAACAATGTGATTGAAGTTCACATGTAGTTTTCTTATGTTATGAAAATCCAAGGGGTTGAATTTAGGTAAGTTGTAATATACGGTTGTTTGTGTGATGACTTTTAATTTTAATCATTGTAATTGAGGCTAAAGGTATGAACACTGATTTAGAAATCAACTAAAGAAATGGTTTTAAATTGGATATTTTGAAATCAAAAAAATATGGAGGTAATACTAGCTGTGATTGGAGCATATCAGTGGAGCTGTGATGAAGATGAAAATTTTACAATTAATTTGACTTCTTGCATTAAAAATTAAGATTCTATATTATTCAGTTGATTTGTCCCATTTGAAGGTAGAAGTTCATGCTGACTCAAGAAGTTGATAAAAATTCTGTTATTCAACTGAAAAACTAATCATGTAAGATCAATATTCTTTTCTTTGTAAGTTAATCCATTTGATAACACATTTGAGTATACCTATTGATTAGTGATCAAAATATGGCGGGTCAGCTAAGTAATATTCATCTTTTTTATGTACATGAAGTTTTTGTAATTTAGTTAGTGAGAGAAGGGGGAACATATGGTAAATTTAAGAATTCACTTAAAATTAAAAGATAGATATTATGTATTGAGTTATGATGTTACATACAAGTTCCTAAAGAAATTTAGAGGAGTCAAGTTTATATCTTTTGTTAAACTTGAAAGATGTTTTGTTTGTGGACATTCACATTCTGTGGAACCATGACTTGAGGTTGTGAACCTAGCAATGGAAATGTGTACAGGTATTCATATAGTTTAGAAACCGAAGGGTATTGTTATTTCAATCGCTTTTGGTCAGGTTAAAAGATGGAAAAACATGTCATTTGCATTGGAATGATTTGAAAAATGATGAGTCTCATGTCATGTTGCAACCACACTTTGGGCATCCTCTTTATAATGCTTATGAAGACATAAGCTCTTATGGGTTACAAATGAAATTTTAAATTTGGTTAGTTTACTGTGAGTTATTTTTTATTTATTTATTTATTTATTTATTTTTATTTTTTTTAGTATTATAATGGAACAGGTTGATTTCATAAAACAGTTATTTGTACTCTGTTAAATTAGAGCACTGGGAGTGGTGACTGAGCCACTGAGGTCACTTGGCATGACAGGCGTGACTTGCTGAGTCAGAAAATGTAGGGAGTGGGAAGTGGTGACCTATCTCAGTTAGTGTGTTAAAATAATATTTCATTATATTTAATAATTTATTCCTTTGGAAAAAAAAGTAAAAATTAAAAAAGGGGTAAACATCCGTCACCATTGCGACTGACATGAGGAAAAAGGGCACAAGTGACTAGGGTGGGGCGTGGTGTCACTAAGTGACATGTGGGTGACATGGTGGATGACATGCTCCACTCCTATGCTATTATAAAGCTGTTACACATAATATATGCTTCTTATCTCTAATCCAATCGGTTTTTCATTGAAGGACTACAAAAGTTGTTTGAAAGATTTTCAAATTCAATAGACTTTAATTAATTAAGTACAACAAATTGATCAGTTAACATGGATTCAATTCAACCTAATGGATCTTCATCGTCAAAAGGCTGCCACGACAATTAACCACATGATAAGGTAATTATTTTTTTTACGGCGAAAATATTAATATATATATATATATATATATATATATATATATATATATATATATATATATATATATATATATATATATATATATAAAGATCGTAAAGATCCGGTGGTACGTACAAACGACAATGATAGAAATTGAAAGGGCTCGCTCTAATCGTGCTACAAACATTGGACGAGTACATTATTGAAAGAGAGCGAGAACGTTGAAAATGAAATTGACATTACAAGCGGATGACCACCAAACCTAAATCTAAAACTATATAAAACCGGGCACGTATCCAACGCCGCAATCAACACAACTCGAAAGCCGCACACCAAGATGAACACCGGGCACTCCAGCAACACCTAACCCGAGGCCTGCAAATCAAAATAACCTCTCGCACCAAAGAACCACATAACACTCCTAACCAGAGAACCACATGCTCGTCAAGTAAGATCAAATCCCCGTTCGAGCGAAAAAAAGGATCCCGAGAGAACTACTTCAAAAAACATCAATTTACCATGGTTGACAAAGTCAACACACGCCGGCAACGACATCGAGTCCACCCGAATAGACTCGACTACGGGAGAGGCATGAACACAACAGCGGAACGACAACCGATCAATACAAATTACGACGTCAAACCATTAGAGACCTGGCTATCATCGCAGAATTTTCAGAGGACATTAACAAACCCGCATTCACCGGAAGCCGGAAACCAGAAGCCGGTTCCCGCCGGCTACCGCCAGCTGCCACCAGCAGTCACCAACAGAATCTAGTCGCCGTTAGGCTCCAGACAGCCACAAAAGGCCGCCAACAACGTCATCTGTCGTCGGCAACCTCACACAGCTGTCTAACAACCACCACAACTCTGGTTTGGAACCACCCACAACCACCAAAAGCAGACGCCGACCGAAAGCAACAAAACGCCACTAGCAGCTGTCAAATGCCCATGGTGGTCACAGGCGGATTCCGACCACCGGAAGACACCTGGTTTCAACAAACAACACCGCCAACCACAAACCCACTAATTCAAACCAAATCCTCAAAAACATAAACCGAAACTTACCAAGATGGGAGTAGAATTCCGGTGGAATTCGCCACCTACCACCATCACAGGAATGAAACCGGCACGATCATCGGAGTGGAAGTGAAGAGGTGCGAGACCCATTAGACCCAATAGACGCCGGAAACACCGTAGCTAACCCAAAAACCAACCAAAACCCAGATCCCGAGGAGAATTGTTACTTTTATTATTTTGATCATCACATTTATAACCAATATCACGTGGAAGAGTATTTCAATCAAGGTACAATGACTGGTGAATTACACAATACATCTTAAAATAGTGTTTGCGACTTTTCCTTTTTAAAAGATACTAATTAATAGCTATACCTTGACCTCTTTTCTTCTCAAAGTCATATGAGTGATTAAAAACAACAATAATAATCATACACCAACTAGAGATGGTTGTTTGTGGTTTAAGTTTCCAAACATTGTTAATTGTTTGCATTTAATCCGCTTTCAGGTGGTTCGCTTATCAAACAATTTTTTAACATCATAGTTTCTTCTCACAGTCATTTGAGTGATCAACGTGAGGATTTGCTTAATGGTAACAATGAAAAAAGTCTGAAGAGGTTAAGGGGCATTCACCAGAAGGTGTTAAAAATGGTGATAATTCACAAAGTAATGTGAAAGTAAATGATGTTAGTGATAAGGAAAATGATATTTGATCAAGTGCGGGATTGACGATGAGTCTGATTATAGTAAACTTCTGGGCTTCGATAATTATAAGGCACCTAAGCTCAATCGAGGTCCTGCTCGGTGAAAGGTAATGATCGACACTCTTGCTTTAGTGAGGTTAGAAGTGGCAGAGGCAATTCGATTGAAAATGAAATGAAGAAGGTCATTGATGTAGGGGCAAAACTTGGGTATGATGAACATGTTTGCAAGGAGGTTTATGATACTATCTTAAATCGCATAGGAGTTTTGATGGTTCACTAATGAGATTGCTAACAAAGTCGGTAATAATGGAGACTCAATTGAATTGGAGAATGATGATCGTCACTATAAAACACCAAATCCCTTTGAGGTAGACAACTGTATGCTTTACAATTGTGTACTACGTACTTGTGACTCATTACTTTTTACAATATAAAATAAATTTGATAGTACTGTTTTATCACTAACATGTGTTTTTCCTTGTGCTACTACACACGAAGAACAGTGTAGTGCTTGATTCTCCATTGTCTACATCGAGGAGCTCCAAGTAGGGAGACAGATGATAGTGGTAAATGTAAGAGTGATTCCTTATTTGAGATTATTAAAGATGATACAACCACATGAACAACATCATCTGGACTTGGTGCACTCAAGATACCGAAGATGAAACCATTTTAATTTCAATAGATACATAGTTGGTCCATTTTGCTGACTCTCACTTTTGTTTTTTTACATCTCTTCTATGATTTGTGTGTTGTCCGCACTTTGAAAAAATTATTTATTTTATTAGTTGTGCTCCAGTTTGTTGATTTTTTTAAGTACTTTCTAATTAATACTTGCTTAATCCGTTTTACGCCAGTAAAAAATAAAAATAGACTAATGAAAAAAGTTGTCTAATGAACGATAAAATTTGCTTCCCTACTTGATGTGATCTTGTACTTGTGCAAGTTTATTTGTGGGTGACTACAAGCAATCCAATATTTCGGTGTACAAGCAATCCAATATTTCGGTGTAACTGAACATACAAGTTATCTTCCCATATGCGATAACCATCTCACATTTTTTGCCACTAGAATATTTATGATTTTCAGAAAATTCCTATTGGCTTCCTGTCACAAAATCTTTCATTTAGACATGATTTCCATGAAACTGTAAGTGCAAAACCGTTGTGCACTATACTAGTAAACTGATTTAATAGCCTAATTTGGAACTTGTTTTTGGTTTCCCACAGGTTATTGCTTTCGAGAATGATAAGACTTTTTTAGACTTGCTTCGGATGTAAACTTGATGTTGGAGCTGTGATGTCTTCTCATCCACTCGCTAAAGACCAGGTCTCTTATGTCTATGTACATTTTTTAAGCATATCTGTTGATTTCGGTGACGGAACTTGTTGATTGCAGTTTCCGAACTTGAAGTTTATGATGAGGAGGCCGAACCTTAAATTATTTTTTTAGTGTATTACCTAACCAAATAAGCATCATCATAGTCACGTATCTACGATAATAAAAATCATTACATCTTGGTTGACGACTTTCGAGCATTTTAAAAACCATCAATACTAGATTCAGAACTAAACTTTTCGGCAATTTCTCGTTCAATGTGAACCACCAAATTATCCGCTAGAAAGTCATCAGACATCTTGTTGCGAAGCCGGCTCTTGCATATTCATCCCTGGAAATGCTCTCGGTTGTAGAAGTTGAAACGGGAAGCGTTTAGATCGGTCGAGTTAACCTATTCAGCATATTATAGTTCTCGTGTTTTTCAGTTTCCACAAGAATTCTACATACGTCAGTAAGACTTAATGCACCACTAAGTTTTGGGGTCTTTGGCATCTCAATATTGAACTGCTAGCATAATATGTTGGATAGGTTAATTCGACTGATCTTAAGGCTTCCCGTTTCAACTGCTAAACCGATAACATTTTCAGGGATGAAAATATGCAAGAACCGGCTTCGCAAAAGATGTTCGATGACTTTCTAACAGATAATTTGGTGGTATATATTGAACGAGAAATTGTTGAGAAGTTTAATTCTGAATCTGTTATCGATGATTTTAAAATGTTAAAAGGTCGTCGAACCGAGTTGTAATGATTTTTATTATCGCATATATATGACTATCATGATGCATATTTTGGTCAAGTAATACACTAAAAAAAATTTAATGTTTGCCCTCCTAGTCATAAATTTCTTTGCCACTGTGCTAGATATTATGACAAACAATTGACGTATAGTCTTCAATTATTACTACATTTTGATTACTTATTTGCATTACTGTCGTATCTCTTTAACATATATAATGTGATTGGTTGTTTCGTAGCAGACTTGCATAGTTTCATTCTCTCTCATATTCAAATGGTAAACATGAAAGTACATTATCTATATTTGTACAAAGTGAATATTACAATTGCAGTTTGCCTCTTATATACCCATCTTCGGGTCACAAGTTCTTCTGGTGATGTCCTTGTCCACTAAAATTGAACTTTTTTTATGGCTATAAATAATGAGTAATATATAAAAAAGGAACATTCACGAAAGATGAAAGGACCTAAAACTGTGACTACGGGAAGTTAGCTCGAAGGAAGTAAACACAAAACATAAGAACTACCTAAGACCGAGCCAACTCTCAAAAACTAGAACAAGATAACTAAACAACCAAAATCATGTTATATATTAATTCAAATTAACTAAATATTGTAAGGATTTTTTGGGAGGGAATATTTTGTTGGGAAGTTTTTGGTGTGAAGATTTGGTGGGAAGTTTTGGAGGGAACTTTTTTGGTGGGAACTTATGGGAGGGAATAGTTGGCTATATACATACGTAGAGAAAATTAGAGGAGTTAAAGATAAAAATAGCGAATTTATAAGAGTCGTTTAACTCCGTCCCGAGTGGTGGTCTCGGTGATTCAATAACGATGGGAGCGAATTCCGTTATTGTAATCTACCGTTTGTGAGAGGTGTTGAGAGATACGTGATAATATTCAAGAGTGTTGTAAGGAGCGTTCATTCTTGTAATATTGTTCGTATATAGTGGAATTTAAGTGGCTTACGAGTCCCGTGGTTTTTACTCTCCCTTGAGAGGTTTTCCACGCAAAATGTCGTTCGTGTATTATTATTGACTTATACATGGTTGTGTGGTTCTTAGTGTGATGGGGATCGATCTCGAAAGTGATATTTGTGCGGGTTCGATCCTAACAAATCATACTGCAATTCTCAATAATGCCAATAAACATAACAACAAACATAACTAAACTTGAACCAGATGAAACTTTCTTCTATGATCCTTTTTGGGATCTACTGTCCAGCCATTTAACTTTCCCATCCGCAGTTTCAGCAACTTTGTCTTTACCTCGCCGAGAAGTAATAGTGTACGAGAGAACATTCGACGAATTATTTCCAATCAACGTGCTAGGCGATGGTGGAACAACAGCCTGGTCCATATTCAACAACATCATCCGCTACCACCTTCATTTTCTTCCTTTTGGACACACTGATCTTCGAAGCCCCATTATCAACTGCTTTTCTTCGACAGGAGGAACAGATACCATTGTTCAATTGTACAATTGTTCATTAATAAATCAATTAACCAACCCCATCGGACAAAAAACCTTGCTGGGAGATAACTCAATCGTACCATTGTTCATTGATAAATCGGAAAGGCTACCAAATTCAATCCCACACCCAACACGTTTTACATTTTCTGCCCCAGAAGAGGCAGCAGCAAAGTCGAGAACAACTTTGGCCGGGCTCGAACAATGGTAAAATTGAACATGTATATTGTCGTTTGACATTGTTCATAACCAGGGGGTATAAATGTAATTTTGGCCTTTTTCTCTCTTTTTCTCATTTTTTTCTTTTCATTTATAAAATACGATTAAATTTCTTATTTTTTTTTACATAATAACTATTTTCTTCCTTAATTCAATTTTATCTTTTTTAACCTTCTCATTAAAAAGTTTGTACTAATTATCGATTTGCGTATTAGTGATAAATTACTTGTTATATATCGAAATAATGTGTGGATGCAGACGATTTTTCTATCTATCGAACTTAAACTTTTGTAGACTAAGTTTTTGGATTTTTTAACTTTTCATTATACGGATATTATATTTTTTAAGATTTACATCTCATCTCCTCATACAACACTTAGATGGTATTGGGTTTTGTTGTTGTTTTTGTTGTCATTACGGATTAAATATTATAATGGGTAAACTAAAATAATGTTTAACATATACATTGAAATCATGTAATGTTGCAAACGATCTCCCGTAATGCGCTGTTACTTTTTTACGTGTCATGAATATAAGTGATGTAAACGAACTGTCTCATAGATAGTGTGAATACTAGATTATTTAAGGAATGAAAATATAAGAAAACGCCTTTTAAACATATATCGTCACATATTACATTGTTGAACCAAGTGGTCCGAATTATTGATAAAACGATAACATAAAGTAAACAAGAGATTGACAATTAAATCATATCACAATCGTTGTGGTTTTACGAAAATACGTGCAGCATTCTTTTTGTTATTTACCTACGGAACCAGTAAACACCACTTTGCTCCGCACCTTCATCAGGTTCAACAAAAATGCACTCTTTTGTTTCTCTCCAAAACGCCTTTAGAATTGGCGTATCATCGTACTTGTAGTAATCACCCAAGATTGGTTTGATCGCTTTCGTGGCCTCAACAGTATGATAATGTGGAATAGTTGAGATCAAATGATGCACAACATGAGCATTTGTAACATCATGAAAAATAGTGTTGAAGATACCATAATCTCTATCAATAGTCGATAGAGCACCTCGAATCCAATCCCATTCTCTTTTATCGTAGTGTGCAATCGAAGGATGACTATGATGCAAAAATGTGAAAAAGATGAAATGAGCGTTCATAACCAATAAAGGAGCGCCGTAGATGCAAAACAACCATGTTGCACTTGTGTTTGACGCAATCTTGTAAAGAGCGTAGAATGCTGCTAGCATTCCTGCGTCTGAAAGCCAAATTAATTTGCGTTCACTGTCGTTGAAAATAGGACTTTGGGGGTAAAAGTGACTTGCAAAACCATTATACGGCCTTCCGTGAATGTTGAAGGTGAAATAGGCAGGAAAGCTAAGAAGTAACCTAACAAATGTCATGAACAAGTTGCCTAGTGGGTTGTTTAAGACTTCGGAATAAAAGGTATCCGCTTTCCTTTTAGGGATCCATACTTCGTCGTACTCCATTGAATTTGTGTGAGCGTGATGACTACGATGACTATATTTGAACGAAAAATATGGGGTGAGGAAAGCGGAATGAAGGATGAAACCGAGTGTATCATCGAGCCATTGATATTCGCTAAAAGCATGATGACCTAAATCATGACCAATACTCCATATGCCCATAAAACTTGTTCCTTGACAAAACCAATAAATTGGCCATGCTATGTAAGTGAGGGGTTTAGGGAGGAGAGGAATGTATTTCGACCCGATGATGTAAAAAGTGAAAACTATTGCGATATCGCGAAAAAGGTAGTATGATGAAGTTGCAAGAGATCGTTTAAAACAATGTGGTGGTATGGCTTTTTTGAGATCACTAATTTCGAATGGTGTTTTTGCGGTTGGGACACGTTTGAGAACATCTTTCTCTTGGGTGACATCGTTCATTCGCCCACCGGCTCCCATCTTAGTTAACGATCTAACCTGCGAAAATGATAATAATTGATAGTACTTCTGATAGAAGTAGTGAGCTTTGGTAGTGGTTTGCTCTGATGTTTAGCTCTGTGGTACCTTTTATAAAGAACGTTGCCGTAGTTGACATATGCAGTGGTCAAGTATGATGGGCATTAGAAGTTAAAGGATGTGTAGTTGATAAGGCAAGTGGATTTGTCCTGTTGGAATATATATATTTATTCAACCATGTGAGACTACAATAAATAAAAAAAGAAGAATCAGTACTTGGTGTTATAAAATATCTAGATTGGATGTTAATTTTATTATTATTATATTTCTTGCATAGTAATATTTTATACTATAAATAGACATGTATGGTAACCATTTAAGGTGCACCATTTCTCTCGAAATATCAATATCAATATTTCTTCTCTCCTTCTTCTCTCTTTTTCTCTCTTTGTTCTTATAACCATTAAAGGTAGTTATAAGCCTACTGAATTATAACACGTTATCAGCACGAAAAGCTTAGTGTAATTAAAAGATATCTCAAACGATCACGAATCACTAATCAAGGTATGAAATTATTAATAATTTTCAGACTCGAATATATCAAATTTTGGACTACTAACATTTATATTTATGTTATTTAAGTTATATATGGTCGGTTATACCACCTGAATTATATTTCTGTAATCTAACTTTTACTAACTTCACTAACATTTATATTTATGTTATTTAAGTTATATATGGTCGGTTATACCACCTGAATTATATTTCTGTAATCTAACTTTTACTAACTTCACTAACATTTATATTTATGTTATTTAAGTTATATATGGTCGGTTATACCACCTGAATTATATTTTCTGTAATCTAACTCTTATTAACTTCACTAACATTTATATTTATGTTAATAAGACCTCATGATTGTACGCAACACGTCATTTGACAACACGGTACTTTATGTACGCAACACGTCATTTGACAACACGGTACCATGGGTCGAGATTAATTCCGATCAATACGAATACGACGGGGTCTTTATATGTTATCTAACATTTATGATTACTTATGCAATTAATCATTATTTATTTCATGCATACTAATGTTTATTCTTAAATTTATAATTTTAAAAGTTAAAATAAAAAAATAGTTTGTATTTTTATTAAAAGTAAATCTTAAAAGTTAAAATAAGAAAAAGTAGTTTGTACTTTTATTAAAAGTAAATCTTAAAAGTTAAAATACAAAAAGTAGTTTGTATTTTTATTAAAAGTAAATCTTAAAAGTTAAAATAAGAAAAAGTAGTTTGTATTTTTATTAAAAGTATATCTTAAAAGTTAAAGTAAGAAAAAAAAGGGGATGGTAAAATGGAATAGTTTTTTGTCAAAAATGAAGTATTGAAAATGAAGTGGTCTCCTTCTATAACTAAAAAAAAATATACTTTTATCAAATGAATTTTTTTTGTGGCCGACAATTTCAAACACGAGTCCGTGTTTAGTTTATCAAGAATATCTCTTGCTTTGGTGAAAGGTCACGATCACGATATCAGGTGTTGTGAAAGAATTAAAAAATTGGTCAAGTTGCCTTTTTAAAAACTAGAAAAAAAATTTAAACAAAAAGTTTTTTTTATATATTTATAATTTACGGGTAACGTAAAAAAAAGGAAGTTTTTTAAAAAAAAAAAAAAAAACAAAGAAAGTGTTTAAATGAGTTTTACAGAAAGGGGGAAAGCAAAGTAAAAAAAAAAAATTTCCAAACAAAGGTAAATGAAAGTAGGACTTAATACAAGAAAAAAGTAAACATCTTCTAGACGTGATAAAATCTATCAATGATAAGTATTAGACTTGATGAGCTAAATGTGACAAAAATGTTTCAACATGTCTTATGTTAATTTTCTAAAATAAGTTATTATTATTCCGAGTTTAACACATATACATATGTTAATTAAAAACAACCTTTTTGTTCTTATGTAGTGTTGGGTTGCAATTTTGGTTGTATGCCATAATTCCATCCAGTAGAGTGACAATAGAAAATTTTTGATGATAATCAATAAAAAACTTTTTTCCAAACTTGTCAAATGTTTTGTTAAAAACGTGACCGTTGAAAAAAGGAGGTTGAATAATAAAACTTAAAAAACAAATTATTTTTTTAAGAGTGTGCATCAAAATGGCCCGTTTAATAATGGGGAGTAAAAATATAGTCAAATTGTTTCAACGAACAAGGGTTCAATTGGATGTCTCTTAAAAAAAAATCCGCGGGTACGGGTGATGGATCCAATGGATCCGCATCCACGACCCGCGGGTGCTATCCCTAATTGTGACAAGTACAAATCAACTAAAAGTCTAAAAAATAAATGCTCTTATATGGACCAAATGTTCACAATAATTGTCTAAGCTAGATATGAAACAAATAGTTCATAAAAAAAAAAAAAAAGGGTCGTTGTGCGTTTTCGGGATGATAGCCGAAATACACTTACAAAAGTAGGTCAGCCGTCAATTCTTTATGGCCATATCAACGTAGATCAATAAAATCATTTATGGTTTTGATAAAAGATTAATTAAAAATTAATTGTTTTTTGGTCTTGGATTCTCGGTAACAAAAGCAAAGGTTGTTTTTGGTTGCCACAACAAACAAGACAGAGGTTGTTGACTTTTGTTGTTAAACATGGCACAAGTGAACAATAACAATAGATTATTGTTTTTGAAAAGAATAATGATGCGTTAATTTTATTGTATAAAATAAAATTAAAGAAAATGGTTTTCATTGTTGACTATGAACAAACGCAAACAAAGTGTTTGTGGTATTTGGTGATTAAAAAAAAAGTGCATCTAAAGCTTCTACTGAAAATAATATGCATCTAAAGCTTCTACTGAAAATTAATGTGCAAGGTACAACGTATAACTATATGGTCAAATTCATTTGAGCCTTCGGAGTCACAAGTATATGATGTATATATATATTACTCAATTAACAAAATAGTAAATCTAAATTAATTCATATGAATAGTAAAACGAAATTAATTAATTTACTATTCACATAAAAAAGCGCATATGATAAAAAGCGCATCGCATATGATAAGCGCATATGATAAAAAGCGAATATGATGAAAAGCACAACGCATATGATGAAAATCGCATATGATTAAAAGCGCATATGGTGAAAAACACAGCGCATATGATTAAAAGCGTATATGGTGAAAAGGATATATGATAAAAAAAACACATATGGTGATTTATAAAAAAAAAAAAAACACATATGGTGATTAATGGAAAGCACATATTGAAATGTCCCGTTCTTATTGATTAAAAACGTTCCATATTAATTGATTTCGTTGCGAGGTTTTGACCTCTATATGAGACGTTTTTCAAAGACTGCATTCATTTTTAAAACAAACCATAACCTTTATTTCATCAATAAATGTTTAAAAAGCTTTACGTAGATTATCAAATAATGATAATCTAAAATATCCTTTTTACACACGACCATTACATAATGGTTTACAATACAAATATGTTACATCGAAATCAGTTTCTTGAATGCAGTTTTTACACCATATCATACAAGCATGGACTCCAAATCTCGTCCTTATTTAAGTATGCAACAGCGGAAGCTCTTAATAATCACCTGAGAATAAACATGCTTTAAACGTCAACAAAAATGTTGGTGAGTTATAGGTTTAACCTATATATATCAAATCGTAACAATAGACCACAAGATTTCATATTTCAATACACATCCCATACATAGAGATAAAAATCATTCATATGGTGAACACCTGGTAACCGACAATAACAAGATGCATATATAAGAAAATCCCCATCATTCCGGGACACCCTTCGGATATGATATAAATTTCGAAGTACTAAAGCATCCGGTACTTTGGATGGGGTTTGTTAGGCCCAATAGATCTATCCTTAGGATTCGCGTCAATTAGGGTGTCTGTTCCCTAATTCTTAGATTACCAGACTTAATAAAAAGGGGCATATTCGATTTCGATAATTCAACCATAGAATGTAGTTTCACGTACTTGTGTCTATTTTGTAAATCATTTATAAAACCTGCATGTATTCTCATCCCAAAAATATTAGATTTTAAAAGTGGGACTATAACTCACTTTCACAGATTTTTACTTCGTCGGGAAGTAAGACTTGGCCACTGGTTGATTCACGAACCTATAACAATATATACATATATATCAAAGTATGTTCAAAATATATTTACAACACTTTTAATATATTTTGATGTTTTAAGTTTATTAAGTCAGCTGTCCTCGTTAGTAACCTACAACTAGTTGTCCACAGTTAGATGTACAGAAATAAATCGATAAATATTATCTTGAATCAATCCACGACCCAGTGTATACGTATCTCAGTATTGATCACAACTCAAACTATATATATTTTGGAATCAACCTCAACCCTGTATAGCTAACTCCAACATTCACATATAGAGTGTCTATGGTTGTTCCGAAATATATATAGATGTGTCGACATGATAGGTCGAAACATTGTATACGTGTCTATGGTATCTCAAGATTACATAATATACAATACAAGTTGATTAAGTTATGGTTGGAATAGATTTGTTACCAATTTTCACGTAGCTAAAATGAGAAAAATTATCCAATCTTGTTTTACCCATAACTTCTTCATTTTAAATCCGTTTTGAGTGAATCAAATTGCTATGGTTTCATATTGAACTCTATTTTATGAATCTAAACAGAAAAGTATAGGTTTATAGTCGGAAAAATAAGTTACAAGTCGTTTTTGTAAAGGTAGTCATTTCAGTCGAAAGAACGACGTCTAGATGACCATTTTAGAAAACATACTTCCACTTTGAGTTTAATCATAATTTTTGGATATAGTTTCATGTTCATAATAAAAATCATTTTCTCAGAATAACAACTTTTAAATCAAAGTTTATCATAGTTTTTAATTAACTAACCCAAAACAGCCCGCGGTGTTACTACGACGGCGTAAATCCGGTTTTACGGTGTTTTTCGTGTTTCCAGGTTTTAAATCATTAAGTTAGAATATCATATAGATATAGAACATGTGTTTAGTTGATTTTAAAAGTCAAGTAAGAAGGATTAACTTATGTTTGCGAACAAGTTTAGAATTAACTAAACTATGTTCTAGTGATTACAAGTTTAAACCTTCGAATAAGATAGCTTTATATGTATGAATCGAATGATGTTATGAACATCATTACTACCTTAAGTTCCTTGGATAAACCTACTGGAAAAGAGAAAAATGGATCTAGCTTCAATGGATCCTTGGATGGCTCGAAGTTCTTGAAGCAAAATCATGACACGAAAACAAGTTCAAGTAAGATCATCACTTGAAATAAGATTGTTATAGTTATAGAAATTGAACCAAAGTTTGAATATGATTATTACCTTGTATTAGAATGATAACCTACTGTAAGAAACAAAGATTTCTTGAGGTTGGATGATCACCTTACAAGATTGGAAGTGAGCTAGCAAACTTGAAAGTATTCTTGATTTTATGAAACTAGAACTTTTGGAATTTATGAAGAACACTTAGAACTTGAAGATAGAACTTGAGAGAGATCAATTAGATGAAGAAAATTGAAGAATGAAAGTGTTTGTAGGTGTTTTTGGTCGTTGGTGTATGGATTAGATATAAAGGATATGTAATTTTGTTTTCATGTAAATAAGTCATGAATGATTACTCATATTTTTGTAATTTTATGAGATATTTCATGCTAGTTGCCAAATGATGGTTCCCACATGTGTTAGTGTGATGACTCCGTCAAAACACTTAACGGCTCCGTCACTTGGTCCCACAGCTTGATCGAAACTCTATATGAATTTAATAAAACAACCTTGCATTCTTTATTTAAAAATGATTTCCTATAAAGGAAATCTACTAAAATGTATAAGTTTAGAAAAACTATACAATAATACTTTAACCAAAAGTTGACCAAAACAAAGTCAACAAACAACCACTATTTAATGTAACAAAATAGAATGCAAGTTAATGTTTAACAAAAGCTGCCATCATAAATATGCAGACTCTCTAAGCACAGCGGAAGCAATCAATCATGAACCTGAGAATAAAACATGCGAGTAACTGTCAACAAAAATGTTGAGTGAATTATAGGTTTAATATTGCCAACAATATTTAATTTAAACAATAAAAATTTATGTTTGAAAACATAAAAGTCCTTTTTAAACCACCAAATTATATGCTAGAAAACATATAATAAAACATTATTCCATTTTCCGTGAGCCACCTGGTAACCACTTAACCCTTTATTTACCCTTGCCAAACACAATAAATAATATACACCAAACAAGTGTATCTACAACAAAATACGAAGTACTAAACATTCCGATAACAAATTGCTAGCGCGACTAGCTCGAAATGGGGTTGTCAAACCCGATAGATCTATCCATAGGATTCGCGTTCACCAGTAGAAACCAGTGATTACAGTTACCAGACTAGGGAATATTTTTGTTCAACTCACAATGAATAATTTAAACCAACTTTCACTTGTGTCCAGAATATAAAATAAATTGCATGTATTCTCATCCCAAAAGATTTAAAATATAAAAATGGGACTATAACTCACCTTAATAGCAAACGAAGTAACCACACAAACATGCGAACAGCAAATGAAGTAAAGTGATCAGGAATGATCACAACGCCGACCTATAAATAAAGCAGGTCGATATAAATAACTAACTTAGGTCAAGTCTTAGTATGATAGCTATTGTACATGTTGCAAGTAGACATAGAACAACACTCAAAATGCATCGGTTTGATCGGAACAGCGTACGGACACACACTTTCTATTTTTAGAAAGTTTCTATTTTTGGAAAGTTTCTATTTTTGGAAAGTTTCTATTTTTAGAAAGTTGCTATTTTAGGAAAGTTTATAAGTTAGGAAAGTTTCCTTAATTAGAAAGTCAACAAAAGTCAACTAAAAGTCAAAGTCAACCAAAAGTCAACTCAAAAGTCAACCTTAGTCAAACATAGTCAACGTTAATTTTAAAAGTGTAAGTTATAATAATAATGTAAGTTATAATGTTTATTAAAGTTAAATATGTCTAATTATGTCGTAACATAGGTTTAATGAAATTAAAATGAATTATTAAAGTTAATATAAGTTTAAATGATATAATTAATATAACATAAGTATTTAAATAAATTAATTAAATATTAGTCATAATATAAGTATTATTAATTAATAATAAATTTTAAATCATATCATAAGTATTATTAATTAATATTGAATTATTAATCATATCATAAGTTTCTAATTATAATTATTAAATCATAAGTATTTAATAATTAAATTATAATTAAATAATAACTAAGCCTTATAATAATTAATTAATTATTTAATCCTTATTATAAGTCTCATTATAATAATCTCATAATACAAGTTTAATACTTACCATAAGTATTTTCCATTAATAATAAAAGTATTATTAATTAAAAGTTTAATTAAAATTTTAATTAAATCATAAGTAATAATTAAATGATATAATAAATATATATCATAAGTCTTAAATAATAATAATTACTTTTTTTTATCATAAGTAATTAAATGATAATGAAATCCATTATTTTTATCATAAGTTCAATAGTTAATCATAAATTTTAAATCAAAAGTTCATCGGGTCGTATCTTGAGCCCCGAGTGTCGGTTTTCGGCGAGCCTTACATATATCTCTGCCTAATCAAACCACCCGACACTTTGGTACACTCAAGAACACACCAAGAACAGGCCACAAGTCGTGATATACAGCCAATACACTACTTGGAACTTCAATTTAATCAAAAACGTGTTTTAGACGTAACGGGTGATTCGTGGCTCGGATTGAGATGACCCGAACATGAAAGTTCACCCCACCATCAGTCCTAACACACTAACACACCCTAAAGTCACCAAATATGGTCACAAGGTCGGACCAAACCTGGTTCATACCAAAATCACATTCAATCTTAATAAAATACCACTTTGATCATAACTAGGGTTCCGGGAATCGAAACGACATGAATCCGGTGTCTAAAATTAATGTATTGATGAGAGGAACTCATTTATATACTTTATTTTAACTTTTATATCAGTTACAAAGTCAGAAACACACGAAAAAGCTGCTGTCCAAATTATATCAAACCGAAAACATATGTTTACGAGTAATTCTATGCATACAAACACCATTACAACAACAAGTAATCATCATACTATTAATTTATAATCAAAATACAGAAATATAATGAAAAATCAAAAGTTCTAGGGTTAGGGTTTATACCCTATTCAAGAATTGAATGGTATGAACGCGTAGAGATCGTTGTGTAGAATCCGGTTATGTGAATGACTTGATGATCCAAGCTAGAAATCAAATGATGGTGATGATGTTAGAGGTGATAGGTGACAGCCATGGGAGAGGAGGAGAGGAGAATTGAGAAAAAAAATGTGTTTAGGGTAGAATGAAGAGTAGTGATTAGGTTTTGATCAATAAAACTTCAAGTTTGGAAAAATGGCACAATACCCCCTACCCTATGGTATTTTCGGCTGAATTATGAAGGGTGGACCCCACTTGTGGGCCAACTTGATAAATGAAAGAAGTCTTGTGGCTCGAATGCCCGAACGAAGCCCGAAACGCGAAAACACCGCTACGTGATTGATTTTTCGGAGAGATAACAAATACGCGACGAATAAAATATATAAACACTATATATAATCATATGACATCAAAATATCATATTTAAGATAATTTGGATTTAAAAATCCGAAAAGCTTGACCGTTGGTTCGAAAACCGAAAAGATTCGTCGGATAGAAATCCGCGACACGTAAAAACGTATAACTTAAAATATGAATACAAATATTCACATAGCACATAATAATTAATATATTATTACAAAAATAATAATATAGGTCATAGAAATGACTTGGCACGAATAACAGTTAACGGTCGTTAAATAATTAACGGTAAAAGATAACGAAAAAAGTAGGGTCGTTACAGTACCTTCCCGTTACGGAAATTTCGTCCCGAAATTTAAGCAGGTGCAGGGGTTGACTCAACATTTGGGAACAAATGCGGGTACTTCTGCCTCATCTAATCTTCACGCTCCCAAGTGATCTCGGGACCGATTCGTTCCATCTAACTCGAACAATAGGAATTCTACTCTGTTTAAGAGTCTTAACCTTTCGATCCATAATTTCAACAGGTTCCTTAAAAGAAAAAGTAGTTTCTTATCAACATGAAGTCCCTCCATAGGAATGGTTTCCTCGGCCTCGGCCAAACACTTCTTTAAATTCGATACATAAAAAACATCGTGAACAGCACTGAGTTCTTGTGGCAATTTCAAACGATAAGCCACGGGTCCAACTCTCTCAATAATTTCAAAAGGTCCAACAAATCGAGGATTCAACTTTCCCCCTTTTACCAAAACGTATCACGCCCTTCCAAGGCAATACCTTCAACATAACACGATCACCGACCTGAAATTCAATATCGTTCCTTCTCTTATTGGCATAGCTCTTTTGCCGACTTCTGACGGTTCTCAATCCTTCCTTAATCTGTACGATCTTCTCGGTAGTCTCATGAATAATGTCTGGACCTGTGAGTTGAGCATCCCCAACCTCATTCCAACAGACAGGAGACCTACACTTTCTACCATACAGAGCTTCAAACGGTGCGGCTTTAATACTTGCATGATAGCTGTTGTTATAAGAAAGCTTAGCCAACGACAAGTATCTATCCCTACAATTTCCAAAATCAATTACGCACGCCCTCAACATGCCTTCTAACGTTTGGATAGTCCTTTAATTCTGACCGTCCGACGGTGGATGATAAGCGGTGCTCATATCCAATTTAGTTCCCAAAGCATCTTGTAAAGACTGCCAAAACCTCGCCGTAAATCGACTGTCTTGATCCGAAATAATAGATACGGGAACACCATGCCTCAAAACAATTTCCTTCAATTATAAACGGGTAAGCTTCTCCCTCGAATCAGTTTCCTTAATCGGTAAGAAATGAGCTAATTTTGTGAGTCGGTCACAATCACCCAAATGGCGTCGTAACCACCCACAACTCACAATAACTTCGTAATAAAATCCATTGTAATACCTTCCTACTTCCACTCGGGAATCTCAGGTTGCACCAAAAGTCCAGACGGTTTCTAATGTTCAGCCTTAACCTTAGTACAGGTCAAGCAGTTAACCACATACGTAGCCATATCAGCTTTCAAATTAGGCCACCAATACAGCTCCTTAAGATCATGATACATCTTTCCTGAACCAGGATGAATATAGTACCCATACTTATGAGCCTCATCTAAAACAAGTTTCGTAGATCACCAAACTTCGGAACCCAAAGGCATCCCGCAAAAATTACCGAGTGCCATCGGTTCGTACCTCAAACTGTCTACTTAGGCCTTTGACCTTCCCGTTACGAAATTTTTCTCCTTCAAGGCTTCTTGTTGAGCTGCAAGAATCTGCCTTGCGAGGTTTGTTCGTATGGTCATATTCAAGGCCCTAAACTTACGAGGTTCAACTCTCTCTTTTCGACTCAAAGCATTGGCTACAACATTGGCCTTTCCAGGATGATATAGAAGTTCAAAATCATAATCGTTCAACGTATCAACCCATCTTCGCTGTCTCATATTTAGCTGTTTTTGATCAAGAATATGTTGAAGACTTTTGTGATCAGTGTACACTGCACCCCATATAAGTAATGTCTCTAATTCTTGAGTGCGAATATAACAACTCCCAATTCTAAATCATGGGTTGTATAATTCTGCTCGTGGATCTTCAACTGACATGACGCATATGCAATAACCTTCTTTCATTGCATCAAAACACACCCAAAGCCTTGACGCGAAGTATCACAATAAACAACAAAATCATAATTACCCTTAGGTAGTGACAATATCGGAGCGGTAGTCAACTTCTTCTTCAAAATTTGAGAAGCAGTCTCTTGTTCATCCTTCCACTCATACTTCTCCCCCTTATGCGTTAAAGCAGTCAGAGGTGTTGCTATACGAGAGAAATCTTGAATGAATCTTCTATAATATCCAACCAATCCTAGAAACTGACGGATCTGAGTAGGAGTTTTCGGAGTTTCCCACTTTTCGATCGCCTCAATCTTAGCAGGATCAACTTGTATTCCCTGTTTACTAACAATGTGACCAAAGAATTGAACTTCTCTTAACCAGAAAGCACACTTAGAGAACTTAGCGTACAACTCTTCTTTTCTCAATAGATCAAGCACTAACTTCAAGTGTTCTTCGTGCTCTTCATCATTCTTAGAATAAATAAGGATGTCGTCGATGAAAACAATAACGAATTTGTCCAGATAGGGTCTACACACACGGTTCATGAGGTCTATGAACACAGCAGGTGCATTTGTCAATCTGAACGGCATAACAAGGAATTCAAAGTGACCATAACGGGTGCGAAAAGCAGTTTTCGGAACATCAGATTCTTTAACACGCAACTGATGATAGCCGGAATGAAGATCGATCTTAGAATAAACAGACGAACCTTGAAGCTGATCGAATAGATCATCGATTCTCGGAAGAGGGTAACAGTTTTTTTTTTAACAGTAAGCTTGTTCAATTCACGATAATCAATACACCATCGGAACGATTCACTCTTCTCCTTAACAAACAAAACAGAAGCTCCCCAAGGGGACGAACTTTGATGAATGAAATATAGTTGCAACAATGAAGGAAGAAATATATGGAGTAGTCACATAAGTGGCATAGATATTTAAGGCAATTCTCTCAAAGGAGATAACGAGGATCATGGATTTCAAAGTAAATTTTCATTACATTTCTGAAAGGAAGACGTACGAAAGGTGTGATGTTTCAACGAGAGTGAACTCCCTTGCTCAATGAGCGAGGAAATCTAGGATTCATCCATATTCTTAAATTTATGTGCGGATGAAAAGAACGCGAATCATGGGTTATAAAGAATGGCCGACTCCAGGTGGGATGAATCTCCAAAAATAATTTCGTGCACCTCAAAGTATTGAATCCTAGGATTGATGTTTACGAGGGTGTTGCGGTTGACAGCGAAAATTGAGAGTGGAAACTCCTCAAACGGTCTAGAGTAATATATATCCATGATACCCATTATAACAACAGTTGGGGTAGAAACCCACCTAGCGCCTTTTCTACAATAAGGTGACCATCGAGGGTACCCCAGAAAATTGATTTATCGGTCCGCGTTTCAGTCATGTCCAACCATAAGAGATAAAATCTAATGAGCGCAAAGACTCTCCAACAAATTTACATAGCCGGCCCCCAAAGTGGTGTATGAGTTTCTATCAATGAACTTAATGGTAAGTTTCATCCTTAAACGGAGGATGAGGAGAACTGTGATCTAAACACTCGGTAGAGTAATGCGAAAATTCTAATGTAATCAATCAAAGGAGTTTTGAAAAAGCTTGAAACGTCTGATGTAACCCCATAAATGGAACGAAGCTCTTAGTAAATTTAGAAGTATGTACAATGTGTACCATTTTACGTAAATCAATTTGAGTTAACTAAACAACTCAACAAGAGTGGTTTTTAAAATAATTTTGAAGGTATAATTTAGTGTATAATAGCCAAAATAGGTAAGGGTAAATTAGTCCATTTGAATTCATACGTACATATATGATTTTATAAATAGTATACATGACAAAATATTTCATTACTTCTATTCGCCCATAAATCTCGTGAGAACCGCCCAATTGCACAAATGTGTAAAAATTTTAATGAAAAGCAGGGTATCCGCATTACAGAGGTTACGAGTTGAAGTAAGATCGTTAAAGCTCGGGTGATGGACTTGAATCGTCTTGCGACATCTAATCAATAAATGCTACGAGGTCATGAAAACCAATGAGTTAAATATTGTTTTGACTATTATCAGGACATAAGTCCTTGGGCCAAAACTCTTCACGTGCGAAGCTGTCACTAACAAGCGAGTTATGAATGATAAAACATAGGGTAAGTAGTTCGGTTAAGACGAGTCTCTCGTATATCAACAAATAAGATAATGAGTATCTTCCTTACTCATGTAACAACGTTAGAATTTCCGAATGAGTGGTGTATAAATTTTCTCTGACTCGCTTTCTATTCCTCATGTCACAATATTGGGACTTTTTATGAATTAACGTAATATAATCACGTTGGCCTGACGCCATTATATTTCACTAACTCATAGTTCCATTCCAATATCACTACATAAGGTCAGGACACGTGGTCAACCTCGAATTTCAACACAATTTCCCTAAAACAATTTCTTAACAACGTGCTAAGGATAGCACAAGAGACAAAGACATCGAAAGTAATGAATAGGAGTAATGGTGACATGAAAATGTCTTCGAAGTACCAAGAATCTCTAAAAGTCAAGGATGACGTTTTTCGGTTCAAAAACCAAAGCACATAGGCACAACGGCACAATGGCATGTAATGTAACAAAAATGTTATATACCCAAACACAATAGCTGACATTGAAATGCCGAGCCTTTAGAAGTCAAGAATGACATCTCGCGTAATATAACTCAAACGTTATATACATAACCATAATAGATGACATAGAAATGCCGAGAATTTTAGAACACCTAATGTAACTCAAATGTTATATCAATAAACACAAATTATGACATAGAAATGTCAAGAATTTTAGAAGTCAAGAATGTCACCCCCCCCCCCTCGGTTTCACTAACCAAGGTGTTCCCATAAAAGATGAACTCGCATGAGTCAGAGAATACGTTTAAATTGGAATGGGAGTTCCTCCCGGATTCAGAACATAATAGAAATGTATGTATGATAACAATATACATACCAATACGATACAAATAATCACATATAGTAATATATAATAGGCCGGGCTGTAGACTAGACTCACTAATGCACCCTATTGACTCGGGTAACGACATCAATGCAGCCTAATTTCCTATAACCAGAGCTCTGATACCAACTGTGATGACTCCGTCAAAACACTTAACGGCTCCGTCACTTGGTCCCACAGCTTGATCGAAACTCTATATGAATTTAATAAAACAACCTTGCATTCTTTATTTAAAAATGATTTCCTATAAAGGAAATCTACTAAAATGTATAAGTTTAGAAAAACTATACAATAATACTTTAACCAAAAGTTGACCAAAACAAAGTCAACAAACAACCACTATTTAATGTAACAAAATAGAATGCAAGTTAATGTTTAACAAAAGCTGCCATCATAAATATGCAGACTCTCTAAGCACAGCGGAAGCAATCAATCATGAACCTGAGAATAAAACATGCGAGTAACTGTCAACAAAAATGTTGAGTGAATTATAGGTTTAATATTGCCAACAATATTTAATTTAAACAATAAAAATTTATGTTTGAAAACATAAAAGTCCTTTTTAAACCACCAAATTATATGCTAGAAAACATATAATAAAACATTATTCCATTTTCCGTGAGCCACCTGGTAACCACTTAACCCTTTATTTACCCTTGCCAAACACAATAAATAATATACACCAAACAAGTGTATCTACAACAAAATACGAAGTACTAAACATTCCGATAACAAATTGCTAGCGCGACTAGCTCGAAATGGGGTTGTCAAACCCGATAGATCTATCCATAGGATTCGCGTTCACCAGTAGAAACCAGTGATTACAGTTACCAGACTAGGGAATATTTTTGTTCAACTCACAATGAATAATTTAAACCAACTTTCACTTGTGTCCAGAATATAAAATAAATTGCATGTATTCTCATCCCAAAAGATTTAAAATATAAAAATGGGACTATAACTCACCTTAATAGCAAACGAAGTAACCACACAAACATGCGAACAGCAAATGAAGTAAAGTGATCAGGAATGATCACAACGCCGACCTATAAATAAAGCAGGTCGATATAAATAACTAACTTAGGTCAAGTCTTAGTATGATAGCTATTGTACATGTTGCAAGTAGACATAGAACAACACTCAAAATGCATCGGTTTGATCGGAACAGCGTACGGACACACACTTTCTATTTTTAGAAAGTTTCTATTTTTAGAAAGTTTCTATTTTTGGAAAGTTTCTATTTTTAGAAAGTTGCTATTTTAGGAAAGTTTATAAGTTAGGAAAGTTTCCTTAATTAGAAAGTCAACAAAAGTCAACTAAAAGTCAAAGTCAACCAAAAGTCAACTCAAAAGTCAACCTTAGTCAAACATAGTCAACGTTAATTTTAAAAGTGTAAGTTATAATAATAATGTAAGTTATAATGTTTATTAAAGTTAAATATGTCTAATTATGTCGTAACATAGGTTTAATGAAATTAAAATGAATTATTAAAGTTAATATAAGTTTAAATGATATAATTAATATAACATAAGTATTTAAATAAATTAATTAAATATTAGTCATAATATAAGTATTATTAATTAATAATAAATTTTAAATCATATCATAAGTATTATTAATTAATATTGAATTATTAATCATATCATAAGTTTCTAATTATAATTATTAAATCATAAGTATTTAATAATTAAATTATAATTAAATAATAACTAAGCCTTATAATAATTAATTAATTATTTAATCCTTATTATAAGTCTCATTATAATAATCTCATAATACAAGTTTAATACTTACCATAAGTATTTTCCATTAATAATAAAAGTATTATTAATTAAAAGTTTAATTAAAATTTTAATTAAATCATAAGTAATAATTAAATGATATAATAAATATATATCATAAGTCTTAAATAATAATAATTACTTTTTTTTATCATAAGTAATTAAATGATAATGAAATCCATTATTTTTATCATAAGTTCAATAGTTAATCATAAATTTTAAATCAAAAGTTCATCGGGTCGTATCTTGAGCCCCGAGTGTCGGTTTTCGGCGAGCCTTACATATATCTCTGCCTAATCAAACCACCCGACACTTTGGTACACTCAAGAACACACCAAGAACAGGCCACAAGTCGTGATATACAGCCAATACACTACTTGGAACTTCAATTTAATCAAAAACGTGTTTTAGACGTAACGGGTGATTCGTGGCTCGGATTGAGATGACCCGAACATGAAAGTTCACCCCACCATCAGTCCTAACACACTAACACACCCTAAAGTCACCAAATATGGTCACAAGGTCGGACCAAACCTGGTTCATACCAAAATCACATTCAATCTTAATAAAATACCACTTTGATCATAACTAGGGTTCCGGGAATCGAAACGACATGAATCCGGTGTCTAAAATTAATGTATTGATGAGAGGAACTCATTTATATACTTTATTTTAACTTTTATATCAGTTACAAAGTCAGAAACACACGAAAAAGCTGCTGTCCAAATTATATCAAACCGAAAACATATGTTTACGAGTAATTCTATGCATACAAACACCATTACAACAACAAGTAATCATCATACTATTAATTTATAATCAAAATACAGAAATATAATGAAAAATCAAAAGTTCTAGGGTTAGGGTTTATACCCTATTCAAGAATTGAATGGTATGAACGCGTAGAGATCGTTGTGTAGAATCCGGTTATGTGAATGACTTGATGATCCAAGCTAGAAATCAAATGATGGTGATGATGTTAGAGGTGATAGGTGACAGCCATGGGAGAGGAGGAGAGGAGAATTGAGAAAAAAAATGTGTTTAGGGTAGAATGAAGAGTAGTGATTAGGTTTTGATCAATAAAACTTCAAGTTTGGAAAAATGGCACAATACCCCCTACCCTATGGTATTTTCGGCTGAATTATGAAGGGTGGACCCCACTTGTGGGCCAACTTGATAAATGAAAGAAGTCTTGTGGCTCGAATGCCCGAACGAAGCCCGAAACGCGAAAACACCGCTACGCGATTGATTTTTCGGAGAGATAACAAATACGCGACGAATAAAATATATAAACACTATATATAATCATATGACATCAAAATATCATATTTAAGATAATTTGGATTTAAAAATCCGAAAAGCTTGACCGTTGGTTCGAAAACCGAAAAGATTCGTCGGATAGAAATCCGCGACACGTAAAAACGTATAACTTAAAATATGAATACAAATATTCACATAGCACATAATAATTAATATATTATTACAAAAATAATAATATAGGTCATAGAAATGACTTGGCACGAATAACAGTTAACGGTCGTTAAATAATTAACGGTAAAAGATAACGAAAAAAGTAGGGTCGTTACAGTTAGGTGACTCACATGGGCTGCTAAGAGCTGATCATTGGAGTGTATATACCAATAGTACATACATCTAAAAGCTGTGTATTGTACGAGTACGAATACGGGTGCATACGAGTAGAATTGTTGATGAAACTGAACGAGGATGTAAGTGTAAGCATTTTTGTTAAGTAGAAGTATTTTGATAAGTGTATTGAAGTCTTTCAAAAGTGTATAAATACATATTAAAACACTACATGTATATACATTTTAACTGAGTCGTTAAGTCATCGTTAGTCGTTACATGTAAGTGTTGTTTTGAAACCTTTAGGTTAACGATCTTGTTAAATGTTGTTAACCCAATGTTTATAATATCAAATGAGATTTTAAATTATTATATTATCATGATATTATCATGTATGAATATCTCTTAATATGATATATATACATTAAATGTCGTTACAACGATAATCGTTACATATATGTCTCGTTTAAAAATCATTAAGTTAGTAGTCTTGTTTTTACATATGTAGTTCATTGTTAATATACTTAATGATATGTTTACTTATCATAGTATCATGTTAACTATATATATATCCATATATATGTCATCATATAGTTTTTACAAGTTTTAACGTTCGTGAATCACCGGTCAACTTGGGTGGTCAATTGTCTATATGAAACATATTTCAATTAATCAAGTCTTAACAAGTTTGATTGCTTAACATGTTGGAAACATTTAATCATGTAAATATAAATCTCAATTAATATATATAAACATGGAAAAGTTCGGGTCACTACACATATGGTGATTAATGAAAAGTATATTGTGAAAAAGAATCACAAATGTTTCTTGAAAGAATTCAAGGTAAGATATATGAACCAATTCATCCATCATGTGAACCATTTTGATATTTCATGGTTCTAATAGACGCATCTAGCGGATGGTCTCATATTTGTATGTTATCAAGCCGTAATATGGCATTTGCAAAGTTTCTTGCACAAATTATTAAATTGAGAACACATTATTCTGATTACACCATTAAAAGGATGAGACTTGATAATGCTGGTGAGTTAACATCTCAAGCATTTAATGATCATTATATATCTACAGGGATTGTTGTTGAACATCCAGTTGCTCATGTGCATACACAAAATTGGTTTAGCTGAATCAATAGATAAACGCTTACAGCTAATAACTAGACAATTGATAATGAGTACAAATCTCTCAATATTTATATGTGGACATGTAAATTTACATGCTGCGACATTAATTCGCATTATACCATGTGGAAGTCGTAAATATTTTCACTTAATACTTGATTTTGGCCAAGAGCCAAATATTTTCTACCTTAAAACATTGGTTGTGCAGTGTATGTTCCAATTGTATCACCACAACACAATAAAATGGTTCTTCAAAGAAAGATGATAATATATTTTGGATATAAAACATCTTCAATCATAAGATATATTGAACCCATGATGGGTGATGTTTTTACAGCACGTTTTGCTGATTGTCATTTTAATAAAACATTGTTCCCTAGATTAGGGGGAGAAATAAAAATAAAAAATAAAATGATGCTTCATGATGTGAACATCAATTAAGGTATATTGAACTCGCACAAAAGAATGTGAAACGAAAGTTTAAAAATAATGCATATGCAAGAACTTGCAAATTAATTACTTTATGCATTTACAGATATAAAAAAGTGACTAAATCATATATACCAGCGATAAATGCTCCAGCTCGAACTGAAATTCCAAAAGCTGGCAATAATGTCACTGTTGAGTCTTTGCCACGCATCAAACGTGGAAGATCAATTGGTTCCGAAGATAAAAATCCTCGAAAAAGAAAATCAGCTGATAATGAGGTAAGAGAAAGTGTTCAAGAAGAACCACAAATCAATATTCCTTCTGCAGAGGATATTGATAAATGTAAATACTAAAATTGCGATAAATTATGCAATATTATGGAACCGAAATGAAACTAAAATCTCTATGAGATATTTTCATATAATGTTACAATGACATCATGAATAAAGATGATGATCTGGAACTAAAATCTGTCATTGAATATACAAAATGGACATGATTGAGCTCAATAGAAAGGAGCAATAAGAGCTGAATTAGAATCGCTCGATAAAAGAAAAGTTTTCGGATCAATCGTTATCACTTTTAAAGATGTGAAACGTATGGGATACAAATGAATTTTTATCCGAAAAGAAATGTGCAAATGAAGTTACAAGGCAAAACTAGACTTGTAACTCAATATTTCCCACAAAGACCAGAAATGAATTAGGAGGAAAAATTATCCTCCTGTAATGGATACAATTACTTATTAGATACTTAATCAACCTGGTAGTTATTTAAATGCATCTCATGAATGTTGTTACTACTTATCTGTATGGATCACTTAATAGTGATATATATGAATATACCTAAAGGGTTAAGGTATCATAAGCATCTAATGTAAAACCCAAGGGAATATATTCCATTAAATCACAAAGATTTCTAAGTGGGTTTATACAAACGGGACGTATGTGGTATAACCGATTAAATGACTACTTGATAAAAAAAAAGGGTATAAATATAAACTTATTTTGCACGTATGTTTTATAAAAACAATGTTCGGATATGAGATCGTAGTTGTTTATGTCAATGTTCTTAACATCATATGAACAAATAAAGAGATCTATGAAATCATTCAACTTCTAAAGAATTATTTTGAAATGAAAGATCTTGAAAAAACCAAGTATTACCTTGGATTGCAAATTGAGCATATGCCTAATGGTTTACTTGTACATCAAACAACTTATACCGAAAAGATTTTAAAACATTTTTTTTAAAGACAAACTCATTGTTGTTAGATCACTCAATATTGACACTGATCTATTTCATCCCTGCGAAGATCATGAAAATTTTAACAGATCGGAAGTTCTATATTTTAGTGCAATTGAGGTTCTTATGTATCTTATAGATTATACAAGATCTGACATTTCTTTTGCAGTTAATTTGTTGACAAGGTTCAGCTCAGCCCCTACCAAAAGACATTGGAATGGGATCAAACAAATAGTTTGATACCTTCGGGGAACTACTGATTTATAATTATTTTATTCTAACAACTCGAAACAAGATTTGTTTGGTTATACAGATGCAGATTATTTATCCGATCTACATAAAGCTAAATCTCAAACTGGATATGTATTCCTAAATGGAGGCACCGCAATATCATGACGTTCTCAAAACAAACACTTGTTGCAACATCATCAAATCATGCCGAAGTGATTGCATTACATGAAGCTACTCGGGAATGATTTTAGTTAAGATCAATGATACAAATCATTATTGATTCTTGTGGACTAGAACGCTATAAAAGCGTAACAACTATCTATGAAGATAATACAGCTTACATAATACAAATGAAAGAAGTGTATCAAAAATGACAGAACAAAACATAAATGCTGACGAGGCGCTAAAGCTATAAACGGTCTTAACGGTCATACGTTTGATGGAAAAGAATAGTATATTGGTAAGGCTCAGAAAAAAACTGAAAGGGAATAGGAACTGAAACAACGGTTTGAACAAACCATGAAGGAGACTGTAGACAAATCACGAGGGGCAAACTTGTACATAAAAGATTTAGATGATACAGTTTCAGATGAAAACCTCAGATTTTTCTCATATACTCAAGATATCGTAAAAGACAACCAGATTAAAATGAGATACGTTCAATCAACAACTCTGCTGATCTTTATACCAAAGCACTGCTAACTGCTATTTTCAGAACACACGTTCATAATATTGGCATGAGGCATGTTCAGAAGATGTAACAACTCAGGCGTTGCCTACTTGAGGGGGAGTCAACTTTATGCTGCACTCTTTTTCCCTTAGCTAAAGTTTTATCCCAATGAGTTTTCTTTAGCAAGGTTTTTAACGAGGCAGTACTAGTTATTCTCTAATAAAATTGTCATCCAAGGGGGAGTGTTATAAAATATCTAGATTGGATGTTAATTTTATTATTATTATATTTCTTGCATAGTAATATTTTATACTATAAATAGACATGTATGGTAACCATTTAAGGTGCACCATTTCTCTTGAAATATCAATATCAATATTTCTTCTCTCCTTCTTCTCTCTTTTTCTCTCTTTGTTCTTATAACCATTAAAGGTAGTTATAAGCCTACTGAATTATAACACTTGATATTTTTATATAAATGTGAGATAAAATATGAAGAATACGACATGTTTCAAAATATATTATAACATGTTTCGATATATTTTATATTTTCGTTAGGGATGTGACTAGTAATTTAATTAGTAAACTAATAATAATAATAATAATAATAATAATAATAATAATAATAATAATAATAATAATAATAATAATAATAATAATAATAATAATAATAATCTAAAATAATGTATGGTGATATATCTGCCAACAATATTGTAGATACACTATAAATTATGCATTAGGCACTTATACAATACAAGTACACTACAAATTATGCATTAGGTACTTGTACAATACAAGTACTTATTACACAGTTTAAGTAGATTTATAGTATTAACTAGTTTTCAAAACCATCGCTTCGCGCCGGGGGTTCGGTTTTCAATGTATTTTATTGCGTTTAGTTTTTAAAATTATTTCGTGGCTAACGATGATGTCGTTGAAGCGCAACTCGAGTCGAACTAAAAAGTATAACCCGTGAAAGATTTAAATGTTATTTTAAATTAACTATATATGTGCATCTCCGCGTTTCGCTATGGATTTGTCGACTTTTAAAAATTTAACGCAAAATCAACGTGTATGAAAAGTACCCCAAATATTTAGCGTTTTTTAAAAAAAAGTCCGTTTTGCGTATAGTTAGTGACATTGTGTTCCTAAAATTATTTCGAGTTTAACGATGGTGTCGGAAAAATTTAACTCGTTGCGAGCGAGAAGATATGACCCGTTGAATATTTGGTAGAGTTTATTTATGATTTTTTATGAAAATGGTTATTTGACACTTTAACCCCTGTTTGGGGGAACAATTTGAATTTTTGAAAAAGTGTGGGGTGCTTTGTTGGTGAAATGAAATTCGGTGAAGAAAAAAAATGTGAAAAGTCGAAAATACTCGTGGTTACTATTCATAACTTTTGTCAGTAAGATTCACAATAAACATTTCGTGCCCAACGAATGGGCTCATAAAACTTTGTGTCTTTATCTACAATAAACTTGATCATATACATAGTATTGTATATGTATATTTTATTTGCCAAGAACTAAAGACAGAATTACGCGAATTATAATCCAAAGTTATGCAATATTCGCTGAAAATAAGCACATCAGTTATGTTTTCGCATTAACAAAAGAGTGCGGTTTAATCCGCTAAGTTTCCGCGGATAGTTAAGCAATCCGCAAACCGCGGATATTTCGAATACTATAAATAGAGAGCATGGTCTCTCATTCATAGGTTGTTGATTCTCTGCCATTTGCCCGAGCCTTTGTGATTTCCACTTGTGATCTTGTCCAAGGGATTTTTACATCGCGCTAAGGTGAATCATGCTAATTGACAATCAATACCGGGTCGGGGTGGTTGATCACTTGATTGCTAAAGTGAAAGACGATCATCGGGGCCCAAAATAATCATCAAACATCCCATCCTCCATCTTATTATTGCACTCGATCCTTAATTAAGTAATAACTTGATTTAGGATTGATCAATTGGCGCCATCCGTGGGACTCGATTTACAAATTGAACTCGAAATTTTTTGTTTTGTGCTATCAAATAATTAATTTGTCGGTTTAATTTCAATCGTGTTTTTGTTGTGATGATTTGCAGGTGCTTTTTGAAGACGTAATCAGTTGATCTGCTTGATTGTCATGATGACAAACGCAAAGCAAACAGGTGTGTCTGCGAATGCTGATGCACTGCCTAGTGATTCGCAGATTGTCATATCATTTCAAATGCAAGCAAATGCTAATGTAAACGCGGGTAAATCGGTTCAAGAACCGACTGCTAAAACATCTGCTGCAAACAATGCTAGTGAATCGCAGCCAGAAGTTGCTGCAGAAAAAATGATCGCGCGCAGAACATTGCTGCAAAATCGCGATGAAACAATCGCTGAAGGGAAACGAATAAAGGTTTTGGCTGGAAAATCTAGCTTGCGAACTGACAAAATTGTTGGCACTGCCATTGAACAGGCTAAGAAAGATGCTAAATATGGTCGTGAGTCTCGCATACCGCGAACTTACCTATGGCCATTAAATGATTCGGGATCACAGGTGGATCGCTTAGTTATTGAGCGAAATGATAGTGACAGTGATAATGCAGGAGACCGCGTTGTTTTGAACTCTGCATATAACTCAAAAATGGCTAAGGCGCCAAGAGAAGAAAGCGAATTTTCTGATGATTCGGATAGCGTGGAAGAGTTGGTTAAAGTTCCACATGTTAAGCGAAAACGACCACCAACACCTTTCCCTCGTTATGGGGAAGAAGGTGAAGCATCTGATGCTGCTCGCAGAGAAAACGCTCAAAATTTTTTGGCGGATGCTTTCAAAAGCATTGCGCCAAAGTCAATGCAACATGAGTTTGAACAGTCAAATTTCTTACAAGATATGATAGCCAAGTTTTGTGCGGAGAATGCAGATACTAGCACAAAAAAGGCAACCGAAATCACTACTGCTGCAGACAAGTTTGTCCAGCATATTTCTGATTATCCAATTGTTTCTCCGCCAATTGTGCCTGCAACATTGGGGGTTTACTCAGGTATAACCGATCCTTTAGATTTTCTACAACGCTTTGAAGGGGTGGTGAGCACCTATAACTAAGATGAGCCAGTTGCTTGTAGAGTTTTCCCTATGGCTTTGCAAGGGTCAGCAAGGGAGTGGTTTCATAGCCTACAAGCTCGTAGTATTATTGGCTTTGTCGATTTTCGCAAAAAATTCTTGTTGCAGTTCCAGAATCTATTGCCGCAGAAAAAGACGCATATAGAATGTCATGATATTAAACAAGGCAACAAGGAAACTTTGAGTGCATTACTCACGCGGTACATTTATGAGTGCCAAAAGATTCCAAGCTTGAATGAAGATCAAAAAATCTCTGGTTTTTTGCACGCTATTAATCCGCAGCGACATCCAACGCTTGTGCGAAGATTGCGAAGAGATGTCCCGCAGACTTTTGCTAAGGTTCAGCAAGAAACATATGATTATCTCCGGGGTGGAGAGGATAGCACTATAACTCCTGCATGTGGGTGGGGTAGAGACAAAAGTTGGCGGGATGACAATGATTCTTTTCGCGATGGTAACATGGATAGTTATCGCGGTTCTGGATTTCCGCGGAGAAATAACAGCGGTGGTTACCCGCGAAATGAAAGGTTTCAGGGTCAGCATGATAACCATGGTTATGGCCGTCGTGATCGCTATTCTACGCGAAAGTGGAACAATGAATCTTTCAATATCATTCAGATGCTAACAAAAACCCCTAAAGAAATTTTGTTGCAAGAAAGGGTCGCTAAGTCTTTTCCTGATCCGCAGCCTTTGGGAGAGAATAGTAGGTGTGATCGGTCAAAGTTTTGTGTTTTTCATGACGATTATGGACATGACACCAACCGCTGTAGAGATTTGGCGGAATTGATCGCGGAGGCATATGAACAAGGTAAGCTGGACCATTTGATCGCGCAGAACGCTACAAGTACTGCGAATGCGATTATAATGCCAACAGAAGCCAATACCTCAAATGCGCCAAATGTGGTTGAGCGAAAGGCTCCCGCAGTGAAAAATCTGGGTGTAAAGATGGTGAGTAAGAAAGAAAAACGGCGCGGAATCCAGGTCATTAATGTAACACCCTGTTTTTTTTTTTTTTTAAGTTACAGCAGAGGTACTCTTTATAAAATATGACACGTAATACAAACGACACCGGTATTACATTACCTTATCAAATATTAAAAGTCTATTACATATATAAAAACCATGTGTTACGTTAAGCAAAGACACCAGTAATAAAAGACACGACATCAGAGTTTCGATTTGTCAAACATATCATCCCGCATTCCATCTTCACCCTGGTATCTAACAAGCAATCGTACTGAACCTGCAAGGGTGGAAATGTGGGGGATTAGCACAACTGCTAAGTGAATGAAACTATCTAACAGCTAAGCATACAGTATCAAACATGCCAGGTCATCTATTGCTACATGCGTCAGCAAACAACTAATAGCAACACAAGGATCGGCGGCTTGTACGGGCACACGACTCGTAGCTGATCGGGCCACAGTCTACCGATAGTCCCTCCTACCGGATTACCTGCATAACCTTCCAGACGCAATGCGTGCATCCTTCTATGCTATACTAAACATCCGTAGGACTTGGACCCAACCTAGCCTGGCCTCGGTTGACCTCGTGCGGACCCCACCTAGCCTAGCCTCAGTGGAATCCCCAGCTAGCCTGGCCTCACTGGTGCTCACAAAATAGTGCACAGAGATCATACACAACATCATGGCAAACTATCTAGTGCATATGGGCATACAACGCTAACTATGCATGGCACTAGGCTATCAACAGTATAAACTAACAGTAGCATCGCTTGCTACTCTATACTATAACCGGAGATAGTTCCACTCACCGATCGCCGGCAACTCGGTAGTCTAATGACACCGAGTCTTCTCCTCATCTGTATCACCTGAGAATAAATACTGAACAAGTTAGTAAACCGTACCACATTTACTAACTATATCTCGTTCTATATATATATATATATATATATATATATATATATATATATATATATATATATATATATATATATATATATATATATATATATATATATATATATATATATATATATATATACATATATATATATATATATACAAACACACACACACTACACACATATGTACACACTATATTTATACACACACATATATATTCATACATATATATATTCATATACAAAACGCCTAAACCCATTCGAAAGGGTCGCAAGCAAAACGGTTAATCAACACACATATGCACACTTATATATACGTATACATACTTATATATACATATATATACACTCTTAAATATATACACTCCTATATACCCTAAACATGTCCAAACGAGCGGGTCATGAGCCACACGGGTGGTCAAACAACATACACAAACCACAAAACCAAGATACGAACAACCGAGCTGCGCACCACGCCAAGCCACTGCGCCACGCGGGCGAACAGCAGCAAAACAACGGCGGACAGCAGCTGAAAACAGCAGCAGCAAAAGCTGCACATCAGGTAGAGAAACAGCAGCAGCAAACGCTGCTGTCCAGCTGGGTTTCGACCCCAAAATTTATGTTTCGAGCAGCGTTTTAGACAATAAATATATTCACAATGATACACAACATATATACAATATTTAACTAACATCTAACAAGTTAAATGACACACTTATGAAAAAGATTTAACACAAATTGTACACATAAACCTATTAAAACCCAAGTCAACACCATAAGCGAGTCAAAGTCAAACGGAATTACTAAGTCCGGGTCGCAACCGACAAACTAAGTTTATTACCAATTATGTATTCATACCAAAATATCAATTAAAGATCACAACAAAACCCACAAATTGGTCATGGTCCAAATGAGCGATATATAAGCAACTTAAACATATAATTTATATAAATTCATCCAAGTGGGTTATGGCAAAGTGGGCGAGTAAGCATCAAATCGTTCATGACAATATAAGTATAATCAAAGTAGTACGTGTCACGACAAACCGAGCATTTCATAAAAAAATCCACCTATACCCATTACTACCCAAATCATACTAACAAAATGGGTCAAGATATAAAACCAAATCAAACATAATTAATACTAGCGAGTCAAGGTCCAAACTATCAAATTAAGCCGTCCCGGGCACTAAAAAATGACAACCACCGACACCGGCCGCCAACCACCACCGCTGGCCGCCAGCTGCAGCCGGCAGCGGCGGTCAGCCGCCCAGAAACAGCAACAACAGCAGCTTTTAGCTGCTGTCTGCCCAATTGTGCACCCCAAAATTCGATGTTCCTTGCAATTTAAGGCCAAATACAAGTGTACATACAACCACTAATTATTATCTAACATCAATCTAGCATTTAACAAGTAATTTCATCACCAAAATCAAAGAATCAAGCACCAATTGCATCATTTAATATTTATATCAAGAACCCTAAATTTAACATGAATCGAATACAAAATTAGAGAGACAAACCTTGTTGCTAGATGTTGGAGATGCAAGAAACCCGAAATATAACACTTGAATTCATCTTCTTCATTAATTAAAGCTAGGGTTATGGTGGTGGTGTTGGGTCACGATGGGAAAAAGAAGAGGGAAAGGGAAGAACCATTTGCTTTAAACTTGCAACTATTAATTAATCATCTTCATCAATTCATCAATTTAGAACTAGGATTCATGTGTGTGTATGTTTGATTAATAGAAGGGAATTGATATTTCCAAACTTCATTTTGATAAATGCACTTAAATTGACTAACATAACCTTAAATTATGTCTTGCACAATTTTCTTGATAGAATTTACTGGAGGGTATTTTTGAAAGAAGACATCAAACATGAGTGGATCTATCAAAAATTAGTTTGGATATATCACCACCCTAGAAACAAAAGAAAAGGAAGAGGAAACCCTCCTCAACTAAAACCGTATACAGTACCATGGAAAACAAGGGGGCGGTTTTTTTGACTTATTCAATGGGTAAAATCTCATACCTGATAAAACACGGGTATTTACCTGTTTTCAGAAACATAACCCATCACGGTCGGGAGCCCAAACGAAGTCCAAAATTAATAAATAAAATATTTATGTGACCCTTGTCACATAACGCACTCATTGAACTAATAATTAATTAAATACACCCAATAATTAATTATTTCATTAAAATGCTCTTTAAAAAACTAAACGGACAAAAAGGGCAAAAATAGGTAATTTCACCTAGGCCCGACATAAGGATGTTACAATTAATGTGGTAGAAGTGCAAGGCGAAATGTCAGTACTTCAAATATCTGAGCAGATTGTCAGTTGGAAATGTCCCTCTATTACTTTTCCTCTTGCAAGTCTGACCGCGGATGTTGACAAACCAGTGGTGGTTTCATGCCGCATTGCAAATACTGGTATTATGATAATGAAGGTACATGTGGACACTGGTAGCAGTGTAGATGTCATGTACGAACAATGTTTTAGTAAACTGCCCGCAAACATTCAGGTTTTGATGAAACCTACTGCGGTTTCACTTGCTGGATTCTCAGGAGAGTCAACTTGGCCTGTTGGCCAGTTGGAATTGCAAATGGAGCTAGTTGATGACCGCGATGAGTCGCTGAGGCGCCAAGCTTTATTGAATTTGTACATAATGCGAAATCAGTCGCGATTCAATATGATACTTGGGCGCACTGCTTTGCGCATGTTTGGCGCTATCCCTTCTACTATACATGGCATGGTCAAATTTTCTGCTAATAAGGGAATTGGAACGCTAACTTCTGCGGAAGTATAGCCGTTTTGCGCTATGATTATGGCAAGTGAAAACATGGGTGTTGAAGGGCATTCAATCCACTCTGAATAATGCGAATAATTAAAGTAGAAAAAGTTGAGATAGACTGCTTAGTCAAATTTGGTCAATGTTTGATATGCTGCGTTTATTTTCTGAACTATGTATCGCGAAAGAGTAATGAATAAAGCAAAGTTAATTTCAGTGTTAGTAATTGTCTTTTTACAAAGCGAAAACACTGCGTGTGGCCACGCGTAGTGATTATTTTGCAGAATGCAATTACTCATTATATCATAACACTAAGTTAATGTTTGTGCGCATATAATTACGAATCCGCGGATACTTTAAGTAAAATGGCATGATTTTCGCTAAACATGGACTGCTTAAATGTTATAATAATGCAAGTATGCATTGTGAAATAAAGTGTTAAAAGCCAAGTGATGAAATTGCCCACTTGTGTTAAATTATAAATATTGCGAAAGGATAAAATTTCCTAAGTATTTGATCTTGCCAATACTTAGATGCTTCGCAATGCTAAATATTGCCCAAGGATCGATTTGTCGGACTTAGAAGATTCATAATGATTAAAAGATTGTTTCGCATAAAATACGCGTTTGTTATGTGCACAATAGCGAATGCAGAAATTGCAAAGGGCAAGTCTGAATTATGAATATATGATAAAGTAAAGCGCTATATAAATAAAAGAAGTTGCAACTGCGGAATGAAAATATGTTACTAGTATTAAGCGCGAAACAACGCGAATAATTACAAAAAACGCAATTAAGGATTGCGAAATAAGCGTTTGAAATCTAACTAAGACAATTTAAAGCTCTAGCGCTTTAATGTCTGCAAAAGTAACGCCCTCTTGTTGAACCAGTTCCTCTAAGGCTGGTATGCTGACTTTCTCAACCTCCTTCTTTGCCCTTGCGAGTGCTTCCCGGGCATCATCTGTGGCACATATTTCACTTGCGAATATATTTTAAGGAAGCATGGTTTTATTTTTAGAGTTTATCATGATACATCTGCTATGCGAGATGTATCATAATAAACTGGGGGGACTTGATCATATACATAGTATTGTATATGTATATTTTATTTGCCAAGAACTAAAGACAGAATTACGCGAATTATAATCCAAAGTTATGCAATATTCACTGAAAATAAGCACAGCAGTTATGTTTTCGCATTAACAAAAGACTGCGGTTTAATCCGCTAAGTTTTCGCGGATAGTTAAGCAATCCGCAAACTGCGGATATTTCGAATACTATAAATAGAGAGCATGGCCTCTCATTTATAGGTTGTTGATTCTCTGCTATTTGCCCGAGCCTTTGTGATTTCCACTTGTGATCTTGCCCAAGGGATTTTTACATCGCGCTAAGGTGAATCATGCTAATTGACAATCAAGACCAGGTCGGGGTGGTTGATCACTTGATTGCTAAAGTGAAAGACGATCATCGGGGCCCAAAATAATCATCAAACATCTCGTCCTCCATCTTATTATTGTACTCGATCCTTAATTAAGTAATATCTTGATTTAGGATTGATCAAAACTTATAATATGTAGTTCTACTATGGTTATATATTTAACAATTGCGAAAATATATATTTACAACTTCCGTTCAACGGACGGGCTCATAAAACTAGTTACATAATATAGTAATAGTAATTATGAAAGTGGAAATATCAATACTCAAAATAAATGAGCTCCAAAAATTATTATTTTATTTTGTTTTATTTAACTTAAAATTGTCACAATTGATGTCTCCCAATATTTCTTATAGTTTCTATAATAGGATTATAAAAGTTTCATTCGTTTAATCTAATATATAAAATATAATATAAATATTAATAACAATCTGTAGTTTTGTTTCTATAATATATTTACTGTCTTCGGTCATGTGCATAGTGGGTAATCCCACAGGGTCCGAAAATTTAAGGAGCCAAATATTTTGTAAAGCCTATACAATAATATACATTTATTAACAATTAGCGTTTACGAGAGCCTTTTTTATTTCTCGAACAGGGTCTTGTGAATTATCGGGTGGCCTTAATGATTTTATCAAACTATAAGCCTTGCGCGCACACATTCGTTTACAGATAAAACATTTTTCGCTTTGTTTATTTATGTGATTGTATTACAGACAAGATTTTATAAAGAACGAGAAGAACGCTCAAAAAAATTATTTGCTTAACTACCAGTCTTTTGGACCCACTAACAAAACAATAATCTCCTTGAATATTTAGCTATTCTGAGCAAGAACTTTTCATATATACGACAAAACAGTGGTTGTTATAGTTATGGTAGTAGTAAGATTTTTTTTTAGAACGGCAATATCGGCATCGAATCCTCTCATTTGTCACCCTCGCACCCGTTAGGAAGAAACTCTTCGCATTGATCGTGCAAAGCGTACCCGGAATGCTTTAGGTTAACTGTTTGGCCCGCACAAATTGAAAGATACCAGAGGCACAACCTTTGAGAAAAACTCCCCCCAGGAATTGAACCTGCACCTATTTTTTCAAGGATACAGACCCACAAACAACTGAGGCTTTTTACCACTCAACCAATAGTTCGGTGGTAGTAAGATTACGTTACGGGTGGGCGTATCGATATTCTAACAAATGGTTTATATAACAGATGATAAAACTCATATGCAGTACCAGAAGCATAAAGCCACAAATATTGAATTATATGTTTTACCTGAAACTTATAAATGTGTACCCAAGCAATGAAACAATCCTTCACAAGATTTTAAATTATGAAAATGTTAACATTAATATAAATGAAATTTTAGGCTTTCATAATAATTAATACGTAATATATATGAAATGAAATTGCGCCAAAAAAACGTAACCAATGATTAACCTAGCAAGATTGGCAAGACGAGAGCATATTTCTGAGAAAATTGTGAACAGTGTTTTACGCAACAAAAAAAAAAGAAGCGCGATTTTGAATAAATAAATAATATTATAGTTCCAAAAATAAAACAAAGTTACGTGGTGGAGTGGTTGTGTTCCGTGTTAGTCAATTAAGTGACGTACGTTCGAGTCCTACCCTAACAACTTATTTTTTGATCATTTTCAACTTTTTTTACATTTAACTTTATTATATTTTTTTACCCTTACACTTCTGAATCTTTTACTATGCACCTTAACATTATTATTTATATTTTTCGCTAACCATTTCTCCAATCTTAAATAACCTTTTCTCCGATCTTAAAAAACAATCTCTAACTTTGTTTCTAGAAAAAATATGTAGGCGTGTTTGGTCTATCCAGTCGACTTTCGTTTCTTAGATTACGTTTAGTTTGTTAGCGTTAAATTGTTATAATTGAAAACACATAGTTATGTACAACAAAAAACTTTTCAAACGCAGCGAAGCGCGTGATCCAAATACTTGTTAGAGTATCATTCACAGCAAAAATGTGACAATCGGTTTAATTTTGCTAACGAAATCATCTACATCGGTTTAATTTTGCTAAAATCAGATGTTTTTAAGTTAACACAGAATACCTAGACAGAGTCTGCTACTTTTCGTCTATAAAGATTTAACGACTACATAAATATGTGATAAAATGACTATGACACCCTTGAGATACATATGTTTTTTTACATGCACAATTCTACAGGTAAACACAGACAACTGTCTCCACCTTTTAAGTTTACTTTCATCTCTATTCATTTACTTTTCACATGATCCTTCTTCTTTCTCTCCAGATAATTGTATGATGTCATTATCAACATGTTTTCCAGTCTCGAGTACGACATCAACACACGTTTTTTTACAGTGCACGGCAACATGAGATTCTACCGATACAGATGTTATCCCCGAAGTTTGGAGTTCGTGTTCAGAAGGTGGTTCAATAATTTCCACCATGGAGTCGGTATGTTTGTCATCTATGATCACATCTTCATTTTGCACTGCAATTTTTTCTTTGTTGATGTCGGAGTTTAAATCGACTTTGGGTTCACTCTGAATAACTGAAAGAAGTGCATGGTCTTCAATGGGCTCCACGATTGTCTCATTGGTCACCTGTGTGTTGGTGTCAGAATTTGAATTGACTTTGGATTCACTCGGGATAACTGAATTACCGATGGCAGTTAAAAGAACTGCAGGGACTTCACTGGAGTCGGTATGCTGTACATCTGATTTGATCCCATCTTCATTTTGCACTGCAATTTTTTCTACGTTGATGACAGAATTTAAATCAACTTTGGGTTCACTCGGAGTAACAGAAGAAACAACAGTAGTTGTAACAACTGCAGGGTCTTCAATGGAGACTACAATCGTCTCGTTTGTCACCACCTGTACGTTGGTGTCGAAATTTGAGTTGACTTTGGGTTCACTTGGAATAAATGAATTAACTGCAGGGACTTCACTGGGCTGGACAATCGTCTCATTGGTCACCTGTATGTTGATGTCCAAATGTGAGTTGACAGAAACAGATTCTCTAACTGAGGATTTGAATTTGGGTTCGCTAGGAATAGCTGAAGAAGAAGTGATTGTAGATGATGGAATGTTAGGGGTTTCAATGGGTTTGTCAATAATCTCGTTGGCCACCTGTACAAAAGATTCTTCTACGTTGGAATCTAACTGTGAATCAACAGAAGCTGAGATTTTATGTCGAACAAGAAGATCTTCGTTTTCAACAGGAGAATTTATGGGAACAGTCTCCTTGTTTGCATCTTTGGAACAACCATTAACTTCAGAACCAGAATCCGTCTTCACTTCGAAAGAAATCAATTCCGGTGTTTCAAATAAAGCCTTTTGGGCGTCCTCTTCAGCAGTGTCACTACCTGCCATAAAAAACCAGTAATTAATTTTGAATAGATAAAAATTTGAAATTTAAAATATAAAAAGTAAGCCTTTAAGAAAAAATTAAATTCTAGAATTCTGGTGCCCCAACTCCAATTTAAACAAGTTTTAACATAAATTAATATGATAAAAAACAAGAAAAAAAATTACATGAGGCGTCCATGTGGTTTACCCAGATTTCATGCGGGGTCCCAAAACAATTTCTTTTTATGTGCGGTGTCCCCGTTACTCACAGGGACCCCTCGCGAAACGAGTGTATAGTAAGGACACCACACACGTCAAAAAAAAAATTAGGGACCCCGCATGAAATTTGGGGTAAACCATAGGGACGCCTCATGTAGGAAGTTTTTCACGTTAACAATACAATGACAACTGTTAACTGTTTCCACAGCTTAACGTTAATAGTTTTCTGTTTAATCCTGCTGAATGTGACAAGAAAGACCCATTCATAAGTAAGAGGTGATAATTGCCAGATTCACTTTAAAGTTATGAATCGATGATACCTTGAGGGACAGTATTTGGAGTGTCTTGCTTGTCGAAATGAGAGTTGGCAGACTCAGATTCTTTTACTGATGATTCGTCTTTGGATTGTCTATGAAAAGCTGAAGAACTGATGGTCGTTGATGGGACGGTAGGGATTTCAATGGGTGTGTCAAACAATTCCTTGGGCTGTACAAAAGAATCATCTACGTTGGAATCTAATTGTGAATCAACAGAAGCTGATAGTTTAGTTTCAACAGGAAGATCATCATCTTTAACAGGAGAATGTATGGGAAGAGTCTCCTTGTTTGCATCTATAGAACAACCATCATCTTCAGAACCAGAATTTGTCTTCGCTTCGGAAATCAATTCCGGCTTTTTGGATAAGGCATTTTGGGTGTCCTCTTCAGCAGTATCACCACCTGCTGTGAAAAACCAGAAATGAAGTTTGAATAGATATTAAAATCTAATCTATCCATCTAATCTAATCTAATCTATCTGATCTAAGTATATATATATATATAAAGAAAGTGGTAATTAAGTATGCGTATTTAATCACAACCACAACCGTTAGATGATTGATTTGAATCATAATCTAAACATTGATTTGAGTTGTCTCTCTCCTATTTTTAAACCATTGATTGGGATTTCAACCATTGCTTTAAATTACAACCAAAGAGCATTGTTTGTCTCCAAATTAGGGAAACATCCTCCTAACTAGCGACATCCCTCCTAATTAATTATTTATCTCCCTCCCATGTACGTGTTTCCCTCCTAATTAATTATTACTAAATATTACTCCCTCCGTCCCATTTTAATAGTCCACAGACAAAAAAAACACACTGAGTTTAAAAAAAGTGATTGTCACATGTACTTTTTTGTCTACTTTCCAGCTTTACCCCTTACTTTTTACCTGCATTTTTGTCTTACTTAAATAAAGTAAGGGTATAAAGGTACTCTAACCAATTATTCTTATCTATTTACGGAAACGGAAGTGGACTATTAATTTAGGACGGACCAAAAAGGAAAGATGAACTATTAATATGGGCCGGACTCCGGAGGGAGTAATTACTTATTACTTATTGATAAATTAATTATCCACGATGTCACGGGTTATAAATTACTAGTTGAAATAAAAAAAATAAACCTTCAAGAAAAAATAAATTCCGATTTAAACAAGTTTTTTTCAACATTAATTTGATAAAAAAACGATTTAGGAAAATTTTCACGTTAACAATAAAATTGCAACTGTTTCCTCATTTTAACGTTAATAATTTTCAGTTTGATCCGCTGAATGTAACCAGATAGACCCATTCATAAGAGGTCAAAACTGCCAGTTCTACTTCAAAGTTATGTATTGTTACCTTGTGGGACAATATTTGGAATGTCTTGCTTGTCGAAATGTGAGTTGACAGATGCAGACTGTTTCGCCGAGAATTCGTCTTTGGGTTCGATTAGAATAGCTGAAGAGCTGATGGTAGTTGATGCAATGGTAGGGTTTTCGATGGGTTTGTCAATAATCTTGTTGGCCACCTGTACAATAGATTCTTCTACGTTGGAATCTAATTGTGAATCGACAAAAGGTGAGAGTTTTGTTTCAACAGGAAGATCATCATTTTTGACATGAGAACTTATGGGAAAAGTCTCGTTGTTTAAATCTATGGAACAGCCTTCATCTGAAGGAGCACTAGATTCTTCAGAACCAGTATCCGTCTTCACTTTTGAAGAATTTAATTCCGGTTTTTCGGATAAAGCCTTTTGGGCGTCCTCTTCAACAATCGTCTCACTGGTCACCTGTACGTTGGAGTCGGAATTTGAATTGACTTTGAGTTCACTCGGAATAACTGAAGAAACAACAGCAGTCGAAAGAACTGTAGGGACTTCACTGGACTGGAAAATTGTCTCATTGGTCACCTGTACGTTGATGTCGAAATGTGAGTTGATAGACGCAGATTGTTTCACCGAGGATTCGTCTTTGGGTTCGATAGGAATAGCTGAAGAACTGATGGTAGTTGATGCAATTGTAGGGGTTTCAATTGGTTTGTCAATAATCTCGATGGGTTGTACGAAAGATTCTTCTACGTTGAATTTTAATTGTGAATCGACAGAAGCTGGGAGTTTATGTCTAACAGGAGGATCATCTGAAGGAACACCAGATTCTTCAGAACCAGAATCGGTCCTCAATTTGGAAGAAATCAATTCCGTTTTTTCAGATAAGGCCTTTTGGGCATCCTCTTCAGCAGTGTCACTACCTGCAGTAGAAAAAATGGTAATTAAGTTTGAATACATAAAAAAAAAAAAAAAAACTAATCTAATCTAACTCTAATTATTATATATTATATATAAATAAGAAACTAAAAGTTAAGTGATAATTGTTAAGCGTAATCAATAACAACCGTTAGATGCTTGTTTCAAATCATAAAATCACATTTGATTCAGGTGTTAACGTCATATCTTCCCCCCCCCCCCCCCTCCTCTCCTATTTTTAATAACTTATTAGGAGTTTAACCATTGATTTGAATTTCAACCATTGATTAAAAATATAACCAAAAAAATTATGTCTCCTAATTAGGGAACCATCACTCCTAATTAGGGAGACATCCTCCTAGTTACGAAGTCAAAATTGCCAGATCTGCTTCAAAGTTATGTATCGTTACCTTGGGGGACAGTATTTGGAATGTCTTGCTTGTCGAAATGTGAGTTGACAGACGCAGATTCTTTAACTGATGATTCGACTTTGGGTTCACTAGGAATAGCTGAAGAACTGATGGTAATTGATGGAATGGTAGGGTTTTCAATGGGTTTTTCAACAATCTCGATCTTGTTGGCCACCTGTACAATAGATTCATCCACGTTGGATTCTAATCGTGAATCTTTAGAAGCTGATAGTTTATGTCCAACAGGAGAATCATCGTTTTTAACAGGAGAAGTTATGGGAAAAATCTCGTTGTTTAAATCTATGGAACAACCATCATCTGAAGGAACACTAGATTCTTCAGAACCAGAATCCGTCTTCGATTCGGAAGTTATTATTTCCGGATTTTCGGACAAGGCATTTTGGGTGTCCTCTTCAACAGTGTCACTACCTGCAGTAAGAAACCAGTACTCAAGTTTGAATAAATATACGAAGAAAAAAAAATAGGAAAAAAAAATATATTCTAAAATACCGGAGCACCAAATCCCTTTTAAAAAAGTATATTGATATATTGATATTAAAATTAACTTGATAATTTTTCATTTAATTCGCTGAATGTAGCCCAAATAGACCCATTCAAGTAACGGGTCTAAAATGTAAGTTCCGCTTCCAAATTATGTGTTGTTACCTTGAGGTATAGTATTTGGGATTTCTTGTTTGGCTACAGGTTTTTGTAACATATCGGTCCCAGGAAATACCACCATATTCAACGACTTCAATTCTTGTTTGTGTGATTCCTCAAGTGGAAGAAAACCAAAAACATCAGTCCACGTGTTCATATGCTCAGCAACGGCAGGAATTATTAATTTCTCAACTTGGAGGGACGATAGAGCCTAAAAAAAGACATATCATCATAAAATATATACTTTAGAATAGTATACAAACAGGCATAGAAATACAGGTAGATGTGTATACAGTACATACCTATTTTACAAATGAAGATCAAGTATTTTATAGAAGACGTCTAACTGTAAAGAATGATTCATTATCTTTCTTGGTTTAGCTACTACTTACTGAAAGCTAATTGTATTGAATTATTAATTATTAATTTCAGTGGTTTTTTTAGCTAAAACACAAGCAATGTATTTAGAGGTGTGTACAAGAAAGTGAAAGCGTAAAACAAAAACTTAATGAAAATACAATGATGACTACAGGTACTGCCACAATGGGTGGATAGGGTCACGAGTCCAAATAGGTAAATATTGTTATGGGTCAGGTTGGGTTGACCCAAAATTAATAATTAATAAATAGATACTATTTTTTATTATTATCTAGCATGTCAAATACGATTACAAAACATATATGTAATGTTCAAATAATAGTTTGACCCATTAGAGATCAAACATAGCCCCCATCAACCCATTCACAAGTCGGTGGATAAAAATCGCCACCTCATACAATAAAAAAGGTAGGAATCTACAGATGATCTACTCACCGATTCAATAGCGGATAATAGCCGGCGACACATTCCTTGGCGTCTGTATCGATGACGAGTCCCAATAAACGGCATCTCTGCTAGCTGGGTCCCATGAATCCTAAGCATATGATAATATAATAATTGGATTTATTTCCCCAACAAAAACCAGTAGCTTCCATTATCTACACATAACGCAATATAAAGCACCTTACCTGATAGATGCAGCACAAAATACCTCATCTCCTTTCTCCAAGATAGCAGTTAAGAAGCTACTATAATTTAACCGGCTAACATTTGATCTACAGGACAATTAAGAAATATAAGTTCATATTCAAATAGATTGAAATGCAACATAAACAACAAATACATTTGCATCTTAATATTTTTGGGTAAAGATCCCATCTTTTCTTGGGGCGGTTAAGAAAATGCAACTATAATCAGAATACATGCGTGCCTGCAATAATAATGTGACCCCATCTGATTATTGTAAAATTAGCTTTAAAAAGTCAAAATTTTGCAAACAGTTAAACTTCGCACCCACATGGGCCAGCAACCACCTAATGCCACCTAAAATGATATACAACTTACCCACAATTGAAGACGACGTTACGGATTAAATTGGTTCCACTTCTCCGGTCAGTAAAAGGTAAAAAACACTCATCCATGACTGACATGGCAACAGCCAACATACAATTCCATTGCACACATTGAGAATGTTTAACAGAAGAATCGTCTGTTGATGTATCAGATCGATGAATAAGAGACCATGAAAATCCTGAATCCAGTTCATGCTTCACTCCAAAAAGCTTCTGCAAGTTACTGTATAGCTGCAATTTTAAGAGGTAGCTATGATCACCAGCCATTAATCAGAATTACTTACTACAACAACATAATTAACTGCAAAAATATCAACATAAAAAGAGTTAAAAATACCTCATTGCATTTCTGCCCACAGAATGAGATGTTTGAATAATTGGATTCAATTGGCTTGACATCTATTCCCGGCCTACATAATTCGTGATCTGAAACACAACGAACATTCTTAAATAGAAGTATAATAAGACAAAGCTAGGCTAAAAGACTAATTTAAAAGAGAAAAATTACATTTCTTCTGACAAAAACAGCATGTACGAAGTGATGCTTCTTCTTCAGCACCAACTTTCTCACAGGCTTTTTTACAAAATTTGCAGGAACAATTCGGACAGTGCCAATCACCTTGTGGAAGCATCTAAACGAGTGAAAACATTTGACACTAATGTTAGTACAAACCTACATAATAAGAAACATAAATTAACATTTACAAAGTAACAAAACATACAGTACCTGTATCTCCAAACAGCTCTGATGAAAGGTCGAGGGACAGCCATCACAACAGATCAAATCCCCACCGTCACCACATATTCCACACGTATCATCATTCGGATCATCACCAAGAACATCCATATTATAAAAACCCTTTCTTTCTAACTCACCTTGTTTATCCCACGCATCATTTAGACACTGCATCAATGATTTACCAGACTTTTTCAATACAATATTCAATAACGGCTGCCGAAGTTTGCTTCCTGCATGGGCCTCAAACTTGGAAATTGTTACAATCTTGTTACAACAATCGCAATGTATTCCATCTTTTGTAATATACCCTTTTTGCATTGCTCGTGTCTTTTTACGATTCCTATATTCAACATTCTCACTCATTTCCACCACTCCTGAGTCAATTAACCATGAGAGTAGGGTCCGCTTTCCGGGATAAGAAACAAACCCATCGTTTTCTGCAGTTACCCCATTATCAGACCCACGAACCAACAAAGTACTTCTACCTAGTTTCCTGTTTTTTCTTTTATTCTTTAAAGACAAACTCTCCTTATTATCATCTTCTGAATCCTCGTCATCACTTTCTGTCCTCTTTTTTCCCCTTTTCTTACGTGCTTGTCTAGTTAATATATCAAGTACAGGTAATGGAGTAAAGTCCTTACCATCTTTAGAATTTTCTTCCTCTTCCTTTTGAAATGCATCATAAGCCTTAACGATAGACCAATAACCAGTTCCAGCAGGACTAAAATAAACAGAATCCATATAATTTCTACCCCTTCTCGGTCTATAATCAATAGTCCATCCAGCATCAAGAAGCATACACTTAATCTTTTCCCTCAATATTTGCTTTTGACTTCCACTACCACTTTTCACCTTACTTTCTTTTTTCTTAACCGGGGTAACTTTCTTAACAACTTCTTCATTTTTGACCACTTGTTGTTTGCTGCTTGATTCATCCTTAACTGGAGTAACTTTCTTAATAACTCCCTCATTTTTTACCACTTCCCGTTTGCTACTTGATTCATTCTTACTTTCCTTATCTTTAACTGGAGTAACTTTCTTAACAACTCCTTCATTTTTTACCACTTGCTGTTTGCTACTTGATTCATCCTTAACTGGAGTAACTTTCTTTCCAGCACGCTTAGATCTCGAGTAAAGTATAGGCTTCTTCTCTTCTTTTTTCTTAATATTACTATCTTCAGACCCGGAATTCAGTCCATCTTCCTTCTTTTTCTTGTGCATGACTATAGGCTCAGTTTCCTTCTCATCTTCAACATCAATATGTAACTTCTTTTTCTTGAGCACAACTGTACCCTCGGGTTCTTTCTCATCTTCATCATCACTATGTAACTTCTTTTTCTCGTGAACAACTATATTCTCGGGTTCTTTCTCATTTCCAGCATCCTTATGCACCTTATTTTTCTTGTGCACAACTATACTCTCAGGTTCTTTCTCATTTTCAGCATCCCTATGCACCTTCTTATTCTTGTGCACATCTATAGGCTCGTGTTCTTTCTCATTTTCAGCATCCTTAGGCACCTTATTTTTCTGGTGCACAACTATACTCTCGGGTTCTTTCTCATTTTCAGCATCCCTATGCACCTTATTCTTGTGCACATCTATAGGCTCGTGTTCTTTCTCATTTTCTGCACTCCTATGCACCTTCTTTTTCTTGTGCACAACTATACTCTCGGGTTCTTTCTCATTTTCAGCATCCCTATGCACCTTCTTTTTCTTGTGCACAACTATACTCTCCGGTTCTTTCTCATTTTCAGTATCACCATGCACCTTCTTATCCTTGTGCACAACTATAGGCTCGTGTTCTTTCTCATCTCCATCATCACTATCCAACTTTTTCTTCTTCTGCATTACCTTTACGACAGCCTTTTTCCCGTTCAACCTAGTAGGTTTATCCGATGAAGATAATCGGTACTTCTTTTTCAATACCGTAAGTGGCAAGTCCGAATCATCATCTTCCATCTCATTCTCAACCCGACAAATTTTCGCATCGGCATAACTAGGCTTGCTATATAATAAATTACATTTATCCTTACTACTACTATTGTTACTATTCTTCTTTATAATAGCTGTATAATCCAAATTATCATACTCATCGAACTCGAACACATCTAATCCATTACTTACACTTTTTTTACTCTCAATTTCCGGTTTTTCGACATCGTAAGCATTATCACTATCATTATCACTAGATTCTTCAGAATCAGTTGCATCAACTCGACTTCTTTTTTTCTTATTTGAGGAATTTAATAACTTTCTATCGGATGATGAATGCTTAGATCTGCTACCTAACTCTGTCATCTTCTTTTAACAAAATTAAAATTCTACTAACCCTAACAACGTAACATGATGAACATGTAGTAGTTAAATAGATCGAGATAAGCTAACATAAATCAACAGAAACTTAACTTTGACCTGAAATTGGTAACTCGTATGGAAGGATCTCGAAGTCGATGTTGTTCCCGCTGGTGATTTTGGTTGATTTGATGATCAAAATTCGTAGTGAAGTAGAAAGGGGGTTTTTGGGTTATAGATACAGTATATATATCATTTACTCCGTATTAATTTATTACGAGTTACAAAATAAAAGTTTCTTTTATCCGGTTCGTCGTAATTTTATCTCCCGTTTGTTATGTAATAAAAATAAAATTTAGGAATTTTACTTGTAACATTTTACTTGTAAAAATAAAATTTACTTGTAAAAAAATAAAAAAAAATTACTTGTAACATTTTAGGAATTTTATTGATAATTTTTGTTATTTTTTTCAAAAAAAAACTTTTTAATGACAATTTTAAGAATTACTCCGTGTTATTAAGAAATAAACACATGGAAGTTTTGTATGTACATTTTAATAACCACCTACTTTTGAAATTAACTACCTTATGTGTACTACAAAGTAGTATTTTATGCACAAATTTATCTTTTAATTACAATTCTAAGGGTTGTCATTAAAAGATTTTGAAAAAAAAAAAACTTTATTGAGTTTTATGAATCAATAAACTTAAATTTAACTATTTATAAATTTACATATTTCAAAAAAAATAGAATATAAAATGATTAAGTCATTTCATGTGTCATGTTTGACAAATAATGAAAAAAGATAGAATATAAAATAATTAAGTCATTTCATGTTTGACAAATAATATAAAATGAGTCAAATCATGTTCTTTTTGTGCTGGTTCAAAAAAAATTGAAAAAAAAAATTAAGTCAGTTTGAATTTATCTGAATTTTGCCGACATAAAACATATTATTGTTTAAATTTGTGATTTTCTGCCAATACAATCGATATTTATTATTTGACAAACATTTTAGAATATCTTTTGTTGATAAAGGAGACTCGTGTACTATGTCAAATTACACGACTTTCACTAACATATTGCTTAATATATCTTATATTTTTGGTATTTGTTTATTTGAACTCTTATATTATATTACTAGGTTTTGAGCTCGTGCGTTGCACGGCTATTAAAAAATCGTTTAAAGAATAACATCAAGACAATGAGATTTGAAGGTGTTTGTCATATAAGTTTACATAATTATATATCTTCATAAAAAAGGCAACTGTAAAACAATAAGAGGACATAAAGTTTGCAAAACAACAATTACATAAAATCCATCATATGAAGTAAAACAATATAAGTAGTATAAAGCGTAGAAATGATGCATCATAGCAACACAATAAAGTTCACATAATAACCAAAATTTATATATTAGTAAGAGATACGAAAATTGTTGATATCAAATGTTAATATCTATAGCATGACTGGTTGTTCCCATGAGCAGACAAACTTTCTCTGGAGCTTGTCTCATCAGATCGTTTGTATGTTACTGAAACATGAATATAAACTTTTATGACCTCCATTAATATTCCAGGAACTTCAGTGTGAAGTCTGACGTTGGCTTATGATTTTCAACTGAACCATGTTTGTTTTCCCTTCCTATAAATTTAGCGAAAGACAACAAAAACTGTTTGAGTTACTTCCAGATTAAGTGTTTAAAGTGGATTCAAAATTATAATAATGTTGATATTAATTGTGGCAAACCTTGTTATGAAACGGATTGAGAGTACTTTCTTCAGTTTTCACCAATAAAGCAACGATGCAGGGCATTCCAATCAAACCCTCCATGATATGCAAGCTTAAACTATTGATGTAGTAGTAGATGATTCCGCAGAGCTTTGATCACCGAATGCAGACTAATTTTTTCAATAAGGCAGGCTAATAACTTCAACTTAATGATAAATGCGTATAAAATATTTAAACATAGCTATATTACAACTTAACGATACAAGCTTACTGTGATGACCCGGAAATTTCTGACCAAATTTAAACTTAATCTTTGTATGATTAACATTTCTGACACGATAAGCAAAGTCTGTAAAACTGAATCTCAAAATTTTTGAACTACTTTCATATATTCAAATACCTTTCGGTTGTTCTTGACGATTCGCGAACAATTATATGTATATAGATACATATATATATATATATATATATATATATATATATATATATATATATATATATATATATATATATATATATATATATATACTATAACTTGAAAACGTAACAATGTATTAATTGTTTGATACCGTATATTAAACTTATTGGTTTAAATATTTATTTGAATATATATGAAAAGTTGGAATATTAATTGTATGAATAACCTGCGACGTATATTTAAAACGTGTTTATGAATGTTGAAAATATATATTAACTTGGTCATAAAACGATTTGTTATTATATATATATATATATATATATATATATATATATATATATATATATATATATATATTAACAAATAGCGAGACAATGATTTATAGAAGTAAATGACCAAAACACTCGAAAGTTTAAGATACACTTAGAATGATATAGCTTATTGATAATTTAAGACTATATTTTGACAAAGGTACGAGTCACAAAACGTAAATTGCGAATTTTCTAAGCGTACGAAAATGCGTTCGAGAAATCAGAACCGGGACATAAGTCGAGTGACAACGTACGAGTCATCGGAACGAAAATTACAAGTCAACTATGCACATGAATTTAATATAATATATAATTAATTATTTAAATTATATATTATATATATTATATTTAATTATGTCGACAAACAAGAAAACAAAAAATATGTGAGCTGGATCTGACGGCCATGCGATCGCATGAGAAATAGGCATAAAACCCATGCGATCGCATGGGCATCAGAATCAGGAATTATGGCTATAAATATCAGGTTTCTGCTCGAGTTTTTTTTACACTTATATTACTCCCTAAGTATTTATTTATTTATTTATTTATTTATTTATTATTATTATTATTATTATTATTATTATTATTATTATTATTATATTATTAAGATTACTATTATTATTAATCTTAAGATTTTTAGTAATATTATACATAAAATATTACGACGAGGTCATGAGCGTGTCACTTTCAAAACAAGCTTCAAACGGGATAGAACTAATGAAATTATGGGTTATAGCTATGGAGGTTATGGGTAATGTTCATGGGTATTATTCGCACGTCAAACCTAGTATTTATCATCTCTGTTGCGTCTACGTACTTTCCTGCAATATTGAATCTCAATATTGATACGTGAGCATTCATATCTTATCTTTTATATATTAATAGTGTATACATGTCTGGTGCTCGAGTATATATTTATACATGCTTGTATGCTAAATTTCGTCGTTAAACAGTTTATAATGAATCACGAATTAAATACATATATTACTGGTAAAAGGTATATGATATACATGTTTTCGGAAAGCTGGCGAAAAATCAATATTTTCATTTAGAAATCGCGTAATTTCGATGAACGAATCAAAAGATATGGTCAACTGAATTATAATTGACGTTAATTGAAATTGCTTTTGAATCTGCAATTAATATTTAAACAACCTGTTTATGAGATTGATAAAATACTACTAGCCAAGTAAATGAATCCTTGTATAAGGCACGTCTCGTTTTGTTGAACAATTGTCAAAATTGACTTTTTGAAATGACTTTTGATAACTTTTGTATGTCGATCTCGAGCATTAGGATTGTAATACACTATAACCCAACCTAGTTTATTAGACATGTATTGACCAACATATGTTCTCTAGGTTGAGATCTACGGTTAATCTTGCATTCCGAGTTACGGTCACTTTTTGATGAATGACCTTATGTACTGCTAAGGTGAGTTTATAGATCCCTTTTTAAATGCTTTAAATATTTTGGGCTGAGAATACATGCAATTTATTTTAAACGCAATGGATACAAGTACATACTTAATTCTACACTGAGTTTGAACCGAAAATCCCTTAGCTTTGGTAACTAGTAACTGCCAGTTATAAGAACTGGTGGGCGCGAGTAGTAGTATATGGATCCATAGGGCTTGATATCCCCGTCCGAGCTAGAGCGCTAGCCTTTTAACAGACGTATGCAATTTGAGAAGCGTACACGTTGGTTTGCGTGTATTATTAAGATGATTATACAAAGGGTATAAAATATATATATACGTTAAGTTTAGTTACCAGGGTGCTCAATTTCGTAGAATATTTTGATAAACGTTTCTGGATGAAACAACTGAAAACTTGTGATTCACCTTTATATACAGATTATGCGTAACATTAAAACTATGAACTCACCAACCTTTATGTTGACACTTTTAAGCATGTTTATTCTCAGGTTTCTAGAAGTCTTCCGCTGTTTGCTTATATGTGATACAAGCTATGTGCATGGAGTCATACATGCTTTATTAAAGAAAACTTTGCATTCACAAAATCATCACCGTGTATCTTATTTTGACTTCATTGTCAACAGATGTATTATGGTAAACTATTATTTATGGTGATTGTCTATATGTAAAAATCATCAAACGTTGAAAACCTTAGAAATTGATATTCATTTATTGTGTACCTTTTGAAAAGAATGCAATGTTTACAAAACGTATCATATAGAGGTCAAATACCTCTCAATGAAATCAATGAATGACGTGTTCGTCCATATGGATTTGGAGCGATCGTCACAGTTGGTATCAGAGCGTTGGTCCTAGTGAACCAGGTCTTGCATAAGTGTGTCTAACTGATAGTTGTTAGGATGCATTAGTAAGTCTGGACTTCGACTGTGTCTGCATGTCAAAAGTTTTGCTTATCATTTCTTGTCAGAAATTACCTGTCTATCATCTTAAGTCTAAACGCGTCTTATTGCATTGATTGCATAGATAGTGTATAGACAAAATTCATCTCTTGGCATATCTATTACAGTAAACTTTGACTGCCATCTTCCGAAAATTTCTCCGTAATTTACGGGATTTTGGTATTATATATACATATGTAAATTATGTATTGAAGAGTACCAATCTAAATTCTATAATCTATTTCATATCAAAAATCATCTCTCTAATTATACAAGATGGATCCCGTATCTAGTTCAAATTCCTTAAATTCTGACAGCTATTCCGATATGGATATTCACCTGAACTCTGAAGAAAGTGTAACCGGAATGGATCAACCAATCAACCATCACCTATTCTGGATGAATTGGGGATGGGTTCGTAGCCTACTCAATCATTGGAGACAAGAAGAAGGTGATCCCTTCCATCCACCACATTCACCTCTTGGCGAAGAACCTGAAGCACTTACCGGCGAACCTATTCGTAATACTATTTTCTCTCTCATTTCCAGAGTATCTCATCATGATTATATACTATCCCATATTATAAATCTTATTTATCCGATCGTCCGAACCACCGATCATCCCGGTATAATAGAAGAAGTCAACGAGCTTCGTGCTCGGGTAGTGGCTTTGGAGAATATGGTGCAAGGGTTACGAACACCAGCAGCAGCACCCGCAGCATAACTGGTACCACCATCATCCACACCAACAGGATCATTACCACCACCAACAACCACATCCGCATCACACGCCTCAACATCACAATCTGTACCTCGGATATCAACATCATACGCACCATAGGTACCAAGAAGTACCAGCAACGACAAACGATGAAGTATGGATTCATAACTTCATCGGAGAAACATTCTACGGCGATTATGTAATTTCTAAAGTTTAGAGATTATCTATTCTAGCCTTAACCCTAAATCAGATAGAGTAGAAACCCTTATCCGAATGGTGTAAGATACAAGCTAGACTTGTTTTACCAACAGCATCAACAGTACCCTTAACCTCACCAGCACAGTCAGTGCTGTCAACATCGTCAGAATCAGCAGCACCTCTAACATCACAAGCTCCGTCAGTTCAAGAAAGCACCGTGGACATCATTACGAGTCAACAACTAGTATATTGTATCAATGAATTATGAAGTAATAACTCAATTCCTCTAAAGAATTTATATGTATATCTTATATATATAAATTTTAAAACCATCATAAATCTTTTCGTACTAAGCTATTATGTATGAATTGAAAAAGGGTAAATACTACTTGGTTAATTCATATTACTAATATGCTATGATGTACATCCTTCGTTAACGACTTAACCATCGTTAACTACAATCTCTGTTTCAACTCAATGAATTCCATTTCATAATGAACTTAGTGTATTAATCAATTACATGTTTGATTTTACCCTTTTATCTTCGATGTACTCGAAACTTTCTAGAAAACATCATTTATATCTTATGAAGTTCATAAGAATTCCACGAGCATCAACATCCTTTAACGAGGAATAAGAATAAATAATGAAGTATTGATTTCATTAGTGAAATACTCCGCGAAGATTATGTAATCCTTAATGTTTTAGAGATTATTCATTCAATTCAAAAATCAAATGAGCTTAATATGATATTAACTCATCAAATCTGTATTACATCTGAAGAAGATATACATACATATATTTTCATAAAGACGGTAATAAAAAAAAATTCTTTTGTACAAAGTATTAATTGTGAAATCTTTAACGGGTAGGTAATTGTGACGATCGCTCCAAATCCATATGGACGAACACGTCATTCATTGATTTCATTGCGAGTTATTTGACCTCTATGTGATACATTTTGTAACATTGTATTCGTTTGAAAAGGTATTTCATAAATGAATATATAAATTCCAGGTTTTTAACATCTGATGATTCCTACGTATAGACAATCACCATTTAAATGGTTTACAATAATACATCTGTTGACAATACAGTCAAAATAAGATACATGGTAATGGTTTGGTGAATGCAAGTTTCTTGTATATAGCATGTATGACTCCAAGCACATATCTTGTATCACGTATAAGCAAACAGCGGAAGACTTCTAGAAACCTGAGAATAAACATGCTTCAAGTGTCAACACAAAGGTTGGTGAGTTCATAGTTTTAATATTACACATAATCCGTATATCAATGTGGATTACAAAAGTTCAGTTGTTTTATTCAAAACGTTTATCAATAGGTTTTACATAAAAGGTGGATCACAAGATTTCAGTTGTTTCATTCGAAACGTTTATCAATCGGTTCTACAAAATTGAGCACCCTGGTAACTAAACTTTAATGTTTATATAATTTGTACCCTTTGTATAATCATCTTAATAATACACGCAAACCAACGTGTACGCTTCTCAAATAGCATACGTCCGTTAAAAGGCTAGCGCTCTAGCTCGGACGGGGATATCAAGCCCTATGGATCCATATACTACTACTCGCGCCCACCAGTTCTTATAACTGGCAGTTAACAGTTACCAAAGCTAAGGGATTTTCGGTTCAAACTCAGTGTAGAATTTAGTATGTACTTGTATCCATTGTGTTTTAAATAAAGTGCATGTATTCTCAGTCCAAAAATATATATTGCAAAAGCAATTAAAAAGGAATCAATGAAACTCACGCATATAGATATTGTAAAACAGTTATTAAATCATTTGCATGTATTCTCAGCCCAAAAACATAAAGAGTAAAAGGGAGCAAATGAAACTCACAGTTTAATATTGATATACAATATTGCAGGAAAGCACGTAGACGCATCGGAGATGATAAACACGAGGTTTGATTCACAAAAATACCCCCGAACATTACCCATAATTTCCTTGGCAATAACTCATATTTTCCTTAGCTCTTTCCCACTCGAAAACATATTTTGAAATCATTTGGACATTACCTCGTCGTAGTATTTTATGTGTAATACTAATAATACAAATACTACTAATAATAATAAGATTAATAATAATATTAATCTTAATAATAATAATAATAATAATAATAATAATAATAATAATAATAATAATAATAATAATAATAATAATAATAATAATAATAATATAAATTATAATAATAATACGGAGTAAAAATAAAATGAAAAAAAAAGAATGGAACCAGTCGAGCTTTTATAGGTGTCTCCTGAATTCAGACCCCATGCGATCGCATGGGTTCTGTGCCTATATGCCATGTGATCGCATGGCTGCTCCTGCCAGCTCACATTTGCTTTGTAATTTAGCTCGTCGACATAATTAAATATTAATATAATATATATAATTTAAATAATTAATTATATATTATATTAAATTCACGTGCATAGTTGACTTGTAATTTTTGTTCCGATAAGTCGTACGTCATCACTCGACTTATGTCCCGGTTCTGGTTTTTCGAATGTCCTTTCGTACGCTGAGAAAACTTGCATTTTACGTTTCGTGACACGTACCTTTGTCAAGATATAGCCTTAAGTTATCCATAAACTATACCACTCATAGTATATCTTAAACTTTCGAGTATTTTGGTCATTTACTTCTATAAATCATCGTCTCGTTATTTGTTAAAAATACATTTTAAAATAGTGTTTTACTGTAGCAAATTTACTGTAGCAAAGTCAAATTTTACTGTAGCAAAGTCAATTTCACTGTAGCAAATAGTGATTTTCGAAAACACTGTAGCATTTTGAGTAATGTGGCAATTTGAAAACACTGTAGCAAATTAGTGTTTAACTGGTTCATCTTAAACGCTTTAGTTAACTTATCTAAATATCAATTGAATCAATAAACGAATGTTACTATCGTTTATTATATATATGTATATATCTTTTTAATATACATAAATCAGTTTTTAAATACACATTGGACGTTATTTATAAATAAATTTTAATAATAAATATTTCAACTTATCATATACATTCAAATAGATATTTAAACCAATAAGTTTAATGTACGGTATCAAACAATTAATACATTGTTACCTTTTCATGTTATAGTATATATGTATCTTTTTACATATAATTGTTCGCGAATCGTCGAAAACAACCGAAGGTATTTAAATATATAAAAGTAATTCAAAAATTTTGAGATTCAGTTTTACAGACTTTGCTTATCGTGTCGGAAATGTTTATCATACAAAGATTAAGTTTAAATTTAGTCAAAATTTCTGGGTCATCACAGTACCTACCCGTTAAAGAAATTTCGTCCCGAAATTTGAGTGAGGTCGTCATGGCTAACAATAAAAATGTTTTCATGACGAATATGAGTTGATAAATAGAATTTTATTACCGTTGAGTAATATGGATAAAACAATCCAATTACTCGAAGCGTATAAGATAAGTTATCGTAATAGAGTGAAATGGAGAATAGAGATTCGTCTTAACTCTTGACGTATTAACGATTGATTTCCATAATTTAAGGAATAGAAAATCTTCATAATCTAAATAAGATTTGATTCTTCGGAATTTAAGGAAATTAAGATTTCTTTTGATTAAATGCGTAATTTGCTTCGATTGCTATGTTTGATATTTCGCTATAAATTGACCTCTTCCGTTTCATTATTTTCATCACTCTTACATCTTCTTCCTCATTTCCTATTTTCAAAAGATTGTAAAAAAATGCTTCATCCAGTTCTGATTCTTGATATACTCCTAACTTTCATATCTGTCATTCTTCTTTTTCATCTACCACCGGAGGAAGTTATTTTCTTCTACCATTACCTTGGGGTTATAGTATTTTTCATTCTCCCGTGTCTTTATATTGCTATACGCATTGATATACACGGTTTGTAATTTCTGGGTAGTTGTTGGGTTTTATATCTTCCCTTATATTTCGATGTCTCTGCTTCTGTCTTTCCATAATTATTGACATCCACAGTTAATACTCTCTCCAATTTACTTATATATACTCTCATTGATATTTTGAAGCTTCATGCTTTTGTTTTATCTTCCCGACTTTAAATCAAGCGAATAATGGTCCAGAATTCGTAGGTATGAATTTCGGAATGAACATAATTAATGTTTTAAAAAAAACGGTAATAGCACAATCTGACTTGTCAAATTACCAGAATACCTCGAAAAAGACCGAATCATTAAGAAAATATTTTCTTGATAGTTTAGAGGTTAAATAGAACGAAAGAGTTGTGTAATATGGTTTATAATGAGGGTATGATCTGTGAACCTTTATCACATTCCATTAGAAACTCAGCATGACTTACTGTAATATAATCACGTTGATCAAGTGTCATTATATTATACTAACTCATGCTTCAGTTCCCAACACCGCTTCAAAAATATTCATATTTTAAACTCAAAGGTTTCAGAATTTAGAAACTAAAATAGTTTCTTTTATGATGTAATACAGATAGCGCGAAGAGATGAATGATTTCAGATAAGAATGCTTATGAAAATATCTTCAGAAATATCGAGGATATTTATAATAAAAGATACGATGATATCTTAGAATTTCTAATATCGAAGAATGATGAAGAAAATTTGTTCGTAACGGATTTTGAGTTTGTAGCAAGGTATTCGTTAATGACTTCAGCAGATACTGAATCATTTGTATTCTTTGAAGGCAGGTTTAGTCTTTGTGATTTATCCACAGCCCTCCTTCATACTTTGCTCAATCCGTTTTCCAGTTTCAAACCTTCTCTTTTTCTCAGCTTTACCACCATACTATTCTTTATCATCAAACTTTTGATTGTTAAGGTTGTTTACAGTTTTTGCTGCTTCATCGGCATTGTTCCAATTTCAGAGAACTAGTTTCATAGTTTGGGGTGTTTTTCGGAAATTTCACATTCGAAGTATGTAATTCGAGGAGGTAGACGTTATATGTACACATATAACTGTTGGCGTAGACGTGCTGCAAGATTTCAAAATACTGATTGCAAATTCCCGATAGTTGGAATGGTAACTATTGTTACAAGATGTGGATGAGTACATGATAGGGTTTCAATGTATATATAGTGATTTCCGGAGAGTTTCAAATAGCAGAGTGACGGAGTCGCTGGTACATTTACTGCTAATATGGTGGAACATAAAAGGTTCCCCAGTAACAAAAACGTATATGCCAAAGTTATAAGTCTGAAAGGTCGTCGTTGACTAGTTGAATGGGTGATAATACTGGATACTTTTAAAAAGGAATTGCAAGGTTATTTTCAGTAATAATAATGCCGAAGGATTTATCACAGATACGTGTTAAAGTTTTACTTAGGTTTCGAGAGCTTTCCAGATATATGATTATAAGTACAAATCTTTCTTCTCGTAGATATCGTGTAGTTGGTTTGTCTTCTCGTTTGTTCATTAGTTGAAGTGTTTCCAAGAATTTCGATGGGTTTGAATGCAAAATGTAATCATATGATGTTCTAGTACTGTTCTGAATTCAAAGCATGGTTTTCGAAACATGGTTTTGAAAGATGTAGGAATCTAAGAGTGATGTTTTTCGTTTAATCTTGACTTGGATTCTGATCAATCGAAATCAGAATATGAAATTGAATGAAAATGGTTATTCTGCGATGAACAGATACGTATATCTATAGGTTTGAGCAGTATAGTTAATGATTGCTGAATCAGAATTGAAGAATGTATAGTGTAACATATTAATGTGGAATTTATATATTTCTAGGGTATTACCTACCCGTTAAAATATTCTCATCATTAACAGTTTGTACAAAAGGATTTTCAATTACAATCTTTATGAAAATATATGTATGTATATTTCCTTCAGATGTAATATAGATTTAATGAGTTATTAAACTCATTTGGTTTTCGGTTAGAACTAGAAACGAATAATCTCTTCTATATTAAAGATTACATAATCGTCGCAGGATATTTCTCCAATGAAGTTATGAATTAATACTTCATCGTTTATGGTTATTAGTATTCTTCGGTGCCTACGGTGTGTATGAGGTTGATACTCGTGGGACAGATTGTGAGGTTAAGGTTTACGGTGCGGATGTTGTTGTTGGTGGTACTGGTACTGTTGTTGGTTGTGCTGCTGGTTCTGGTGGTGCTACCGGTGCTGCCTGTGATGCCTGCAAATTGTGCATCATATTCTCCAAAGCCACAACTCGAGCGCGAAGCTCGTTAACTTCTTCTATTATTCCGGGATGATTGGCGGTTGGTACGAGAGGATGAATAAAGTTTAAAATTCTAGTTATCATATAATCGTTGCGAAATATCCTGGAAATTAGGGTAAAGATAGTGTTTCGAACGGGTTCGCCGGTAAGTGCCTCAGGTTCCTCACCAAGAGGTGAATTCGGTTGGTGGAAAGGATCGCCTTCCTCTTGTCTCCATTGATTAAGTTGATTACGAACCCATCCCCAATTCATCCAGAATTGGTGATGACTGATTGGTTGATTCATTCCGGTTACACTGCTTTCGGAACTCAGGTGGAAATTCATATCGGAATCCGAAGAACTCGAATTACTTGCAGAATTCATCTTACACGGTTAGATAAATAATTTTCGATGTGAAATTATTTTCGGATATCGGATGATATTTTAATTACATAGAATACCTTTATATAGTACAAAGGATCCGTAAATTATGGAGAAACTTTCGGAAACTGTCAAGTAAAGGTAACAGATACGCTAAGATATTCATTTTGTCTATACACTAGTCATGCAATCCATGCAATAAGGTGTGTCTAGACTACAAATGATAAGCAGGTAATTTTCCACACAAGGAATGATAAGCAGGTAATTTCTAACAAAAAAATTATAAGCAACAACTTTTATCATGCAGACATGGTCGAAGTCCAGACTCACTAATGTATCCTAACAATAACCGGTTAGACACACTAATGCAAATTCTAGTTCGCTAAGACCAACGCTCTGATACCAACTGTGACGATCGCTCCAAATCCATATGGACGAACACGTCATTCATTGATTTCATTGCGAGGTATTTGACCTCTATGTGATACATTTTGTAACATTGTATTCGTTTGAAAAGGTATTTCATAAATGAATATATAAATTCCAGGTTTTTAACATCTGATGATTCCTACGTATAGACAATCACCATTTAAATGGTTTACAATAATACATCTGTTGACAATACAGTCAAAATAAGATACATGGTAATGGTTTGGTGAATGCAAGTTTCTTGTATATAGCATGTATGACTCCAAGCACATATCTTGTATCACGTATAAGCAAACAGCGGAAGACTTCTAGAAACCTGAGAATAAACATGCTTCAAGTGTCAACACAAAGGTTGGTGAGTTCATAGTTTTAATATTACACATAATCCGTATATCAATGTGGATTACAAAAGTTCAGTTGTTTTATTCAAAACGTTTATCAATAGGTTTTACATAAAAGGTGGATCACAAGATTTCAGTTGTTTCATTCGAAACGTTTATCAATCGGTTCTACAAAATTGAGCACCCTGGTAACTAAACTTTAATGTTTATATAATTTGTACCCTTTGTATAATCATCTTAATAATACACGCAAACCAACGTGTACGCTTCTCAAATAGCATACGTCCGTTAAAAGGCTAGCGCTCTAGCTCGGACGGGGATATCAAGCCCTATGGATCCATATACTACTACTCGCGCCCACCAGTTCTTATAACTGGCAGTTAACAGTTACCAAAGCTAAGGGATTTTCGGTTCAAACTCAGTGTAGAATTTAGTATGTACTTGTATCCATTGTGTTTTAAATAAAGTGCATGTATTCTCAGCCCAAAAATATATATTGCAAAAGCAATTAAAAAGGATTCAATGAAACTCACGCATATAGATATTGTAAAACAGTTATTAAATCATTTGCATGTATTCTCAGCCCAAAAACATAAAGAGTAAAAGGGAGCAAATGAAACTCACAGTTTAATATTGATATACAATATTGCAGGAAAGCACGTAGACGCATCGGAGATGATAAACACGAGGTTTGATTCACAAAAATACCCCCGAACATTACCCATAATTTCCTTGGCAATAACTCATATTTTCCTTAGCTCTTTCCCGCTCGAAAACATATTTTGAAATCATTTGGACATTACCTCGTCGTAGTATTTTATGTGTAATACTAATAATACAAATACTACTAATAATAATAAGATTAATAATAATATTAATCTTAATAATAATAATAATAATAATAATAATAATAATAATAATAATATAAATTATAATAATAATACGGAGTAAAAATAAAATGAAAAAAAAAGAATGGAACCAGTCGAGCTTTTATAGATGTCTCCTGAATTCAGACCCCATGCGATCGCATGGGTTCTGTGCCTATATGCCATGCGATCGCATGGCTGCTCCTGCCAGCTCACATTTGCTTTGTAATTTAGCTCGTCGACATAATTAAATATTAATATAATATATATAATTTAAATAATTAATTATATATTATATTAAATTCACGCGCATAGTTGACTTGTAATTTTTGTTCCGATAAGTCGTACGTCATCACTCGACTTATGTCCCGGTTCTGGTTTTTCGAATGTCCTTTCGTACGCTGAGAAAACTTGCATTTTACGTTTCGTGACACGTACCTTTGTCAAGATATAGCCTTAAGTTATCCATAAACTATACCACTCATAGTATATCTTAAACTTTCGAGTATTTTGGTCATTTACTTCTATAAATCATCGTCTCGTTATTTGTTAAAAATACATTTTAAAATAGTGTTTTACTGTAGCAAATTTACTGTAGCAAAGTCAAATTTTACTGTAGCAAAGTCAATTTCACTGTAGCAAATAGTGATTTTCGAAAACACTGTAGCATTTTGAGTAATGTGACAATTTGAAAACACTGTAGCAAATTAGTGTTTAACTGGTTCATCTTAAACGCTTTAGTTAACTTATCTAAATATCAATTGAATCAATAAACGAATGTTACTATCGTTTATTATATATATGTATATATCTTTTTAATATACATAAATCAGTTTTTAAATACACATTGGACGTTATTTATAAATAAATTTTAATAATAAATATTTCAACTTATCATATACATTCAAATAGATATTTAAACCAATAAGTTTAATGTACGGTATCAAACAATTAATACATTGTTACCTTTTCATGTTATAGTATATATGTATCTTTTTACATATAATTGTTCGCGAATCGTCGAAAACAACCGAAGGTATTTAAATATATAAAAGTAATTCAAAAATTTTGAGATTCAGTTTTACAGACTTTGCTTATCGTGTCGGAAATGTTTATCATATAAAGATTAAGTTTAAATTTAGTCGAAATTTCTGGGTCATCACAGTAATACTCGGGAAATATATAAGTTCATAATTAATATGTTATAATGTACATTCTTCAACTTTGATTCAAAAATTATTAACTCTGCTCACAGCGATATACAATCGTTTCCATACAAATTCAATTACATATTATGATTTTGAAAAATCAGAATCCAAGCCAAGATTTAACAGAAAACATCACTCTTAGATTCTTACATCTTTCAAATGCTATATTTTGACTTCAAAACTGTGCTAGAACATCATTTCTATTCATAAACCCAGAAGAAGAAAAAATTGTATCGTTCAAAATTCTAGAACATCATATGTATCTTGACAATTACAATCTTCATGCAAACCCTTCAAACTTTTGAAAACACCTCGGATTGATAACCAACGATTCGGTTATGATAACTTTGAATGCTGATGAAGCAGCAAAAACTGTAAATGACCTTAACAGCCAAAAATTTGATGATAATGGATAGTGTGCTGGCAAAGCTCAGAAAAAGAGAAAGTTTGGAACTGGAAAATGGATTGAGCAAAGTATGAAAGAGGCTGTGGATAAATCATAAGTACGAAACCTGACTTCAAAGAATCCAAATGATTCAGTATCTGCTGAAGACATTAACGAATACCTTGCTTTCGAATCTAAACCCTTGCGGACAATATTCTTCATCATCCTCTGATATTAGAAATTCTAAGATATCATCGTATCTTTCATTATAAATATCCTCCATATTTCTGGAGATAATTCCATAATCATTCTTATCGGAAATCAATTTTCTCCTTGCGATATCTGTGTAACATCATAAAAGAAACTATTTTAGTTTCTAAATTCTGAAACCTTCGAGTTTAAAATATGAATATTTTTGAAGAGGTGTTGGAAACTGAAGCATGAGTTAGTATAATATAATGACACTTCATCAACGTAATTATATTACAGTAAGTCATGCTGAGTTTCTAATGGAACGTGATAAAGGTTCACAGATCATACCCTCATTATAAACCATGTTACATAACTCTTTCATTCTATTTAACCTCTAAACTATCAAGAAAATATTTTCTTAATGATTCGGTCTTTTTCGAGGTATTCTGGTAATTTGACAAGTCAGATTGTGCTATTACCGTTTCTTTTTTAGAACATTAATTATGTTCATTCCGAAATTCATACCTACGAATTTTGGACCATTATTCGCTTGATTTAAAGTCGGGAAGATAAAACAAAAGCATGAAGCTTCAAAATATCAATGGGAGTATATATAAATCACAGTAAATTGGAGAGAGTATTAAATGTGGATGTCAATGATTATGGAAAGACAGAAGCAAAGACATCGAAATATAAGGGAAGATATAAAACCCAACAACCACTCAGAAATTACAAACCGTGTATAACAATGCGTATAGCAATATAAAGACACGGGAGAATGAAAAACACTATAACCCCAAGGTAATGGTAGAAGAAAATAACTTCCTCCGGTGGTAGATGAAAAAGAAGAATGACAGATATGAAAGTTAGGAGTATATCAAGAATCAGAACTGGATGAAGCATTTTTCACAATCTTTTGAAAATAGGAAATGAGGAAGAAGATGTAAGAGTGATGAAAATAATGAAACGGAAGAGATCAATTTATAGCGAAATATCAAACATAGCAATCGAGGCAAATTACGTATTTAATCAAAAGAAATCTTAATTTCCTTAATTTGATTCTTATTTTTTTCAACCAACTCATCAAATCTTATTTAGATTATGAAGATTTTCTATTCCTTAAATTACGAAAATCAATCGTTAATATGTCAAGAGTTAAGACGAATCTCTATTCTTCATTTCACTCTTTTACGATAACTTCTCTCATACGCTTCGAATAATCGGATTGTTTTATCCATATTATTCAACGGTGATAAAACTCTATTTATCAACACATATACGTCATGAAAACATTTTTATTGTTAGTCATGACGACCTCACTCAAATTTGGGGACGAAATTTCTTTAATGGGTAGGTACTGTGATGACCCGGAAATTTCTGACCAAATTTAAACTTAATCTTTGTATGATTAACATTTCTGACACGATAAGCAAAGTCTGTAAAACTGAATCTCAAAATTTTTGAACTACTTTCATATATTCAAATACCTTTCGGTTGTTCTTGACGATTCGCGAACAATTATATGTATATAGATACATATATATATATATATATATATATATATATATATATATATATATATATATATATATATATATATATATATATAACTTGAAAACGTAACAATGTATTAATTGTTTGATACCGTACATTAAACTTATTGGTTTAAATATTTATTTGAATATATATGAAAAGTTGAAATATTAATTGTATGAATAACCTGCGACGTATATTTAAAACGTGTTTATGAATGTTGAAAATATATATTAACTTGGTCATAAAACCATTTGTTATTATATATATATATATATATATATATATATATATATATATATATATATATATATTAACAAATAGCGAGACAATGATTTATAGAAGTAAATGACCAAAACACTCGAAAGTTTAAGATACACTTAGAATGATATAGTTTATTGATAATTTAAGACTATATTTTGACAAAGGTACGAGTCACAAAACGTAAATTGCTAGTTTTCTAAGCGTACGAAAATGCGTTCGAGAAATCGGAACCGGGACATAAGTCAGTGACAATGTACGAGTCATCGGAACGAAAATTACAAGTCAACTATGCACATGAATTTAATATAATATATAATTAATTATTTAAATTATATATATTATATATGTTATATTTAATTATGTCGACAAACAAGAAAACAAAAAATATGTGAGCTGGATCTGACGGCCATGTGATCGCATGAGAAATAGGCATAAAACCCATGCGATCGCATGGGCATCAGAATCGGGAATTATGGCTATAAATATCAGGTTTCTGCTCGAGTTTTTTTTACACTTATATTACTCCCTAAGTATTTATTTATTATAATTATTATAATAATAATTATTATTATTATTATTATTATTATTATTATTATTAAGATTATTATTATTATTAATCTTAATATTTTTAGTAATATTATACATAAAATATTACGACGAGGTCATGAGCGTGTCACTTTCAAAACAAGCTTCAAACGGGATAGAACTAAGGAAATTATGGGTTATAGCTATGGAGGTTATGGGTAATGTTCATGGGTATTGTTCGCACGTAAAACCTAGTATTTATCATCTCTGTTGCGTCTACGTACTTTCCTGCAATATTGAATCTCAATATTGATACGTGAGCATTCATATCTTATCTTTTATATATTAATAGTGTATACATGTCTAGTGCTCGAGTATATATTTATACATGCTTGTATGCTAAATTTCGTCGTTAAACAGTTTATAATGAATCACGAATTAAATACATATATTACTGGTAAAAGGTATATGATATACATGTTTTCGGAAAGCTGACGAAAAATCAATAACTTTTCATTTAGAAATCGCGTAATTTCGATGAACGAATCAAAAGATATGGTCAACTGAATTATAATTGACGTTAATTGAAATTGCTTTTGAATCTGCAATTAATATTTAAACAACCTGTTTATGAGATTGATAAAATACTACTAGCCAAGTAAATGAATCCTTGTATAAGGCACGTCTCGTTTTGTTGAACAATTGTCAAAATTGACTTTTTGAAATGACTTTTGATAACTTTTGTATGTCGATCTCGAGCATTAGGATTGTGATACACTATAACCCAACCTAGTTTATTAGACATGTATTGACCAACATATGTTCTCTAGGTTGAGATCTACGGTTAATCTTACATTCCGAGTTACGGTCACTTTTTGATGAATGACCTTATGTGCTGCTAAGGTGAGTTTATAGATCCCTTTTAAATGCTTTAAATATTTTGGGCTGAGAATACATGCAATTTATTTTAAACGCAATGGATACAAGTACATACTTAATTCTACACTGAGTTTGAACCGAAAATCCCTTAGCTTTGGTAACTAGTAACTGCCAGTTATAAGAACTGGTGGGCGCGAGTAGTAGTATATGGATCCATAGGGCTTGATATCCCCGTCCGAGCTAGAGCGCTAGCCTTTTAACGGACGTATGCTATTTGAGAAGCGTACACGTTGGTTTGCGTGTATTATTAAGATGATTATACAAAGGGTATAAAATATATATACGTTAAGTTTAGTTACCAAGATGCTCAATTTCGTAGAATATTTTGATAAACGTTTCTGGATGAAACAACTGAAAACTTGTGATTCACCTTTATATACAGATTATGCGCAACATTAAAACTATGAACTCACCAAACTTTGTGTTGACACTTTTAAGCTTGTTTATTCTCAGGTTTCTAGAAGTCTTCCGCTGTTTGCTTATATGTGATACAAGCTATGTGCATGGAGTCATACATGCTTTATTCAAGAAAACTTTACATTCACAAAATCATCACCGTGTATCTTATTTTGACTTCATTGGCAACGGATGTATTATGGTAAACTATTATTTATGGTGATTGTCTATATGTAGAAATCATCAAACGTTGAAAACCTTAGAAATTGATATTCATTTATTGTGTACCTTTTGAAAAGAATGCAATGTTTACAAAACGTATCATATAGAGGTCAAATACCTCGCAATGAAATCAATGAATGACGTGTTCGTCCATATGAATTTGAAGCGATCGTCACATTGAAGCGATCGTCACACTTACTAAATAGTTAAACATAACAATTACCTTAATAAGGATGTCGTCATATGTGACAGTAGCATTGATGAGATGAACATGTGTCTTGTACTCTAGGTTTTCTTAGTAGCCTTGCAGCCTGTATAAAAATTACCGATAACTCGATAAGTAACACAAACCATACTCCATACGCAAACAGCTTGTTGCAAAACAGTCGAGCATGTTTGTAAGAATATATTAGTATGAAATTAATAAAAAGCCACAAAACACAATCAGATGGTACTAAAATTATAAACAATTATAGCAAGATTGTATCACTAATCCGAGTGGACTTTAGTAATCCGGTTGGGGTATTACATAACGAAGCAATTATTTTTGAGAAAACATATGAGCTAAAATTCACTAAGTAAATCACAACACCACCACCATGATACTCTTAATCTTTATAAAAACTTTATTAATAGTGAATCAAATAAGCATAATATGGAAAGTATTTTTAATAGCAATCAATTGAACAAATTGTAGAAAATAACCTGGATAATTTCAACATCTTGAAATTGGCTTACTCGTTTTCCTCCGTTTGATAATGAAGATGAGATCATCCTTTTGATTATTTGAATTAAATTAAAGGATGGAGATAAGATCATTGTGGCTTATTACCGAAATTGATTCTTCCTCTTGAATATTGGCAACGTTAAATTAGGGTAAAATTAGGATCAATCGTTTAAGATAAAAGGGAATGAGTTTTGAGATCTCCAAGCTTTTGAGTACTACAGTATAATTTATTAATTTATTTATGTATGTATGTACAGTATTATCTAATTAATATTATTCATATGTATAGTTTATTAATTTATTTACGCATGTATGGATTATCTGATTTAATTATTATTATTATTCATAATAATACGGGATAAGGGACATCTGGATTTCACACTTGGCAGTTTTTGGTGAAATTAAGCCCCTAATGACATGTTGGATTTTTAAAACTCTCTTTTTTATAATATATAGATATAGATATAGATATAGATGGGTTAAAGTAAAAAATAGATTACAAACTTACACAAATGTACCGATATCGCCCACAAACTCATTTTTGTCCTACTGTCGCCTATAAAGTTATAAAAAATGTGCTGATGTCGCCCACTATACTTTTTTTTACCTGTAACGAAAACAATTGATGACGTGGCTTCTAGGTAGTCATGACATGTAGATGATACATCGGAACAGAAACTGAAAGTATATGGGCGACATCGGAACATAACTGAAAGTATATGGGCGACATCGGGACATATAAAATGAAAAAAATAAGTTAAATAATTAAGTTTACCGGTTCAGCAGGTAACCCGTGACAAAATGTTAACATTGGTACATTTTTTATAAGTTTGTAGGCGACAGTAGGACGGAAATGAGTTTGTAGCCTATTTTTAGCTTTAACCCTTATATTATTTATGTTGATTTGAATCTTTGTCACATACATTTGTAACAAGAAATATGATGTTACTCAAACTTCATGTTGAAATTCGCAAATTTTGTTGATCTTATAACTTAAATTTAACTGTTTATAAATTGATAGATTTTGAAAAAAATGATAGAATATCAAATAATCAAGTCATTTCATGTCCCATAAATCCTTTGTATCAGCTATGGTGAATGGAAAAGTGCAAAGTAAACAGGGAAGCTAGATGACCGAATAAGCTTTGTAGAACAATAAGCCCATTAATACCAAGTAAACAGGCCCTAACACGTAAAACCTTTATGGGCCAAATTCTTCAGGATCGGTCCTTTTAGTACTCCCTAGTCGCTTTTAATATATGATTTCACCGTCTAAAATCCCTAATTATAACCCTAACTTTCCCCACAATCAAACACCAAATCGCACACACACAAAAATCATAATGTTTGACTACGTACCTATCGAAATTTTAATCGAAATCATCAAAAAGCTTCCTATCAAACCATTGATTCAATTCAGAACAGTTTCAAAATCGTGGAACTCACTAATCGATAGCTCGGAGTTCATCGCTAATTACCACTTGAACAACGATCAGCTGCAGCATCGTGTTCTTGTAAGGTACGCTGATTCATTAACTTATAACCATTATCCAAACGATGAAGATGTTAAATATGTTTCAGTTGTTGATGATGATAGTTTTCCCCAACACAAGTTTCCCATAATTGTTCCATCTTGTGCTAGACAACAACTTGGTAAGAATCCAAGTATAATGGGTAGCTCTCAAGGTGTGCTCTGTTTGTGCGTCAACTTCGATGATTTACATTACTGGAATATCAATATGTCTGATAGAGAGAAAACATTTGTTCTATGGAATCCTTGTATTCAAAAATCATCGGTTTCTATCGTTGTCCCTGGTCATGATGACTGGAGAACGTTCAGAAGCGTTATTGGTTTTGGTGTTTGTCCTCGTACTAGTGTCCCTAAACTTGTCAAAATTACTTTTATTTCATGTTTGCAATATATTGAAAATCACACCACACAAGTTGAAATTTATAGTTTAAGTTCAGGGTCTTGGAGGAGTTTCTCTATGAATGTGCCCAGTAAATCGATTGAATTGGAACGGAATCATGTATGTGTAGATAAGTGTATTTATTGGTATGCCTTTGATAGGAGTGTTACGGGTGAAACCTACCGAAAGAAGAACTTAATACTCGCATTTGATTTGACAACTGAAGAATTTACAGAAATAGACCTTTGTGACGGTTTAAAAGAAGAATATGTGGATAAAGGATACGGTTGTTGCGGCTACTTGAGTTTATCTAAGTTAGGGACATCTCTTGTTGTGCTTCAACCCAAAGATGGAAGTTATATAGAACATTTTGTATGGAGGATGAATCATGATGGGGTTCCAAACACGTTTACAAAGCTATTCGTTATTAAAACACCTTGTGAATCACAAATAAGACACGTACATGACTTTAGGAAAACCGGTAAACCTATTATTACAGCTGGAATGACCATTGATAAAGAATATATACAAAATACAGTTGTTTATGAGCCCGAGTCGGGAGAAATCAGTGATATTGGGCTTACTAGTCCTGGGTATTTATGCTTCGCGAAATCATACATTGAAACACTAATTTTGCTTGATCAACGAGGTGGAGAATAAAGTTATTAGTAACATTCTAAAGTGCAGAGCTAAGAACATAAGTAAGCAAGGTATGTGGATTGAACTACAATTATAGGCAATTTAGTGGGATTTAATGAAAGAGGTATATACACTACATATTAGATGTTTTTAAGTTTTTGGATAATTAATATCACATGTTTGCTAGCATTTTTATGTTATACAAGTACTTTGTGTATTCAGATGTCAATGACCAGATTTTTCATTTTGGTTACCATTTATGCAATTTTTACTCTTTAGTTTCATACAATACAATCAGCAGCATATAAGACACAATTATTGTGTAGTGAAGAGGAACCTTTTCTTTCGTAGAGTCTTTGTATTAGAGAATATAAAACTTATTATTAATGGTTTGATATGTATAAACAACTTTTATATTATTATTATACGGACCACCAACGAAACCTCATAAATCGGTCATCGAATATTCATGGATCTGAATATAGTCCTTGTGTTAGCAGCACAATGTGTGGACTGATAATGAGTAATATACTAAGCACCACGTTTGAGGCTCATTTTTGTTCTTTTGTTGTCTTCAATAAGAGTAAACGATGTGTTCCAAATAATTTCGCCCTCTATATTTGGTTTGTGTACCTATATAGTATTCAGTTTTTAACTTCTTGTCATCATATATGGTTGATGATGTTGTTGGAAAATTTGGTAAAATAATCCATTTTTATCAATTTTGGACACAAATAAATGCGAGCTTGAGTTACCCGCATAAATTAAAAAAAAACTACATCTTGGGTGTGCGTTTACCTGGTGAGAACTTTACACTGAGCTTTTAGGAATGAATTTTTCACCAAGTTAGCTTTTCATGTTTCATTTTCATTGTGATGTGCAAACTAAAAATTCGTACAGACTATAGAGGAATGAAAGTTCTAAATTGAAAACTTGGTAACGCACCCTGTTGTAATTTTGCTCTTTAGCACGTTGCTTGTTAAGTTTTTTTTATTAATTTTGCCCTTAAATTTAATCACACTCCATCCATCCTTTTTGCTCATGTCTTTGCCTAACGAAGTAACGATAAACCAAGATAACTAAATGGAAGCTCACCATGACTAAAATGTATAGAATCAATCAACTTCCTTCCCCACATTCTTATCGACTTCAACACCATAAATCTTTATGAAACCATTCTAGAACGTTTATTAAATTATCAGCAGCATTTGATAGAAACCATTCTTAAAAAATAAGGCATCATCAGCAGCACATTGCAACAATGAAAAGTTTGCGTTGTCGAGTTAATTAGTTTTATCCACTTAAAGATCCTCCAAAATTGCAACTTAAAGCACCTCCGCAACAATAAGGGGAATGATAGGGAGCCAGCGTCACCGACATGTTCCTTCATATTTCTGATGATGTCGATGAACCATTTTCCAACACTGAAATTGAGGATGATGAAAGGCAGCCATTAATCCATGATCCCCACTTGGTACCAAAGCCCATATGGTTCGAAATATCATCAAGTAATGACCGACTAATTCAATCAAAAGCCATTTCGAAGTTATCAATGACACGATTTACCTCTCCGAGTTTTCAATATTGGTTTGACTATTGTAAAGTACTCGGTCATTATTATTCGGCATCAAATTTTCTTGTATGTTCAAAAAGGAATAACCTAAAGGAAAATTATTCTCAAAGCCCATATGATTCAAAATATCAAAGGTAAATTATTCTTACCTGCAAAGAGGAATAACCAAAAGGACATCAATTTAGGTCAACCTCTATAACGTGCAAACTTTCCTTGGTACACTTTCTAAAAACGTTCAAAGTAAATTGAATAGTGGCTTATTGAACACACTACACAAACCAGATGTTAGAAGCAAATGGTAAGGAGAGATGGGCTCTCATGACCTTGTCTAAAATAATACTAGGCATCTATCTCCTGTTTAGTCTTAATAGTAGCTTCTAAGGCATCTTTTTATCATAACAACAAAACACTACTTACACGCTATTGGACACATTTGCTTCAATGACAAGCATTTCCCAAAATGAGCCCCTACTACCTTATCACATGCATGACACAAAGTCACAAAAGAACCATCAACTCTTTGTAAGCATGACACAAAAGAACCATCAACATCGATGAGGTTACTTATATTCATTATTTAGGTTACTAGAGACAATAATATGTTTACTCTGATTATGTTGCATAATAAGTGACCCTCTGACCCTTTCCTAAACACCATCAAGATATGCTTATAAAGAAGTTTAAACTACATCTTGCAAAGACATCAAGACTCTATCAACTAAGCTAGCTATCTTAGAATGGTTCAACGCTTTATGAGTTGCTGTAGGTATTACGGACTAATAAATGCTAGGGCTTGGATTTTTTAGATTTGAGAAGGACCACATGGGTAAAAATTGGCTTTTAAAGGGGTCCAAGAATGCAGTGTAGGGAAAAAGAAAAAGCAAAAGAGGGTAGAAGATGGGTTCTCTGACACTTGATTTTATCAATGTCGCCTTTGATTCCTTCAGAAAAGGAATGCAACCATGTGTGATACTGCACATGACAACTGCCTCACACTCAACCCACCCACTCAGTTGAACCACTTCCTATTTTCCTTTTCTTTTTTATGACAAAAATAGCACTAGCAATGTCTATATTCCAAGATCACACAAGAAAACTGAATGAATGCATGATGAACAAAAGCTACATCTAAACAAGACATTAGATACTAATACTAATCAACATTAGGAATACAATAAAAAGGTTTACGTCAGAATTAATTAACACACACATCAGCTACCAATTAAAGGTTAGTGATTACAAACCATATAAGTAAAATAAAAAGGAAGATGCATTTTTAAAGATTAGCAGTCATCCGTCATCATCAACGTAAAGTCTACCGATAGTAAGCTTGCGGGTAAGCGTGTGCCATACCATTTCCATACCCTCCATAAGCAGGGTAGTTCATCGGTGGAGTCGGTGGATACGATAGCGGAGGCGATAGAGGTGCAGCTTCAGGTGAGTATGCAGCATAAGGGTTTGTTGGTGGACTCCTGTTTCCATGGCCGCCGTACATTGGTGGTGGGACCGAGTATGACGGGACCCCACCAGGGTATTGGTTGTGTAACGGAGACCTCACAAACGTTGGTGGTGCTGTAAATGTGGGTGGTGCTGGAAATGAGGAAACATAAGCATTTGTGATACGACCTGCCTTTGCGGGTGGCATGGGTCCAACATTGCTGGCTCGGGTTCTTTTGTTTGCAGGACCAACTGCAGCCGGCCTCTTTTTCTCAACCTTAACCTTCTCCAGCTGTTCCAGCCTCTTTTTCAAGTTCTCGGGGGGAAACTCAGCTTCGAGCTTGTACTCTTCAATGCACTTGATAACGGCTTTAAGTGCGGATTGCTCTTTGCGTGCAGCTAAATGCTGTAGAGGTAAAACATAACAAAGCACAAAAAAAGAAACATTTTAGACAGATTGCATAGTCAAAATTATAACAACTAGCATTGCATGGAGTATTCTAAGCAACTCAAACAAAAACATGCACGAGATTAGCATTGTAGCGGTACACGAATCGATAATTAAAAGTTCAAGAGATATCAAGGAAATGTAGAGTAATAAAGAATTACAATTACTCTGTAACAGCACCAATGCAACAAAATTATAAACTAGGATGCTGCTAAAGATGCAGAAAAATCAAGATTTGGTCAAAATTAGGTACGATAATAGATAGAAGAATATATACCACCGCACGGCTGGAATTATTAGGATCTTCAAGAATAGATGTTGCGGCCTTTTTAGCATCCTTGAGAAAAGCTTTTAGTAGAGAAACAGGGGGGAACCTTTGAACAAGGCCAACTTCGTATGTAAAATGGACAGCATCAACCTGTTGTCCCCTGCTAATTAGTTCTTCAATCATATCTGTATCAAAACAGCAATGAACATTGGGAGTAAATTTTGGGCTTTTAGATCAGCTCTATTGGATAATGTTAAGAAAAGCTAAGCAATAGGTTTTGCAGGTACAAAACAAATGATAGAGGAAAAATAATAACTCGTGAAAAATAAAAGAAATTAACTGTTAACCCTCAACAAACTGACATCGTAGACTCTCACACAAAACCGATACTAATAACACCGAGCTATCAGATATCATATTTGAAGGTCACAATACATAATGTTGATTTCCATCGTACGGTGTGCTATTATGAATCCGAGTAAGATATTTCTTTCCATCCGACTAAGGAAAAATGAGTGACAGATAATCAGATATTACAATTTGATGAAACTATTTCCCTGAATTTATAAATCAATTCTTCACAAATACGGAGTAGTACACAAATGATCTCGAGTCAATAAAAATCGTATATTGAGCATTTAAACAACAGGCAACAGCAAAAACTACCAAATATAATTTTCAAACTTTCATTCAACATAAAATTCATAATATATATAATGCATATTGCATAGTCTCAAGATTAAATAACATATTTAAATTTTATTGGAATTTATTAATGTCCTAAAAGCTACTCATAGTAACATTCAAGTCAATATCGAAAACGTCAAATATTTTATGGTCGTGCATATGTTGATAAATCTTTTATACAGTACGTGTTAACTTCTTGAATTTTTCACTGCAAAATGCATGGTCGTAACAGTCGCTAGCCAAGGACTAACTGGCCAAATCCTTGCAGAGACTAATCGGCCAAGCTGGGAACCAATAGGCCAAGTCAAGGACTAATCAGATTGAACTTTGATTACCATTAAATAATAGACATGATTTCAAAACTACATGTGTAATTATAATAGAACCGACCCGTAAAAATACACATAACATAAATATACTGTAATTGTCTAGAAACATTAATTAATGTTCAGTTAATAAATTGTTCAGATAATTCAAGTTTGACCAAGTTATAAAGATTTGGACTTTTAACTCGGATCAAGGCTACTCAAGTCTGAATAGCCCCAAATCCCGATTAATGGGGTTTAATCTCGACTTTTACAACCCTGGCATAATGTTGCAAAACACTATCAAACACTAATGATATACATGAACAATTGTCAAAGTTTTTGAATTGTTGACCTAATATATATTGTGATATTTAATTAGCTCTTACTTACCAATATCTGAGTTCTAATTTGAACTCTTCCCTGTATAAGCTTACGTGTATTTATATGTATATGTATATAAATGTAATTATACCAGGCATTTGATCCGCAAGGCCAAGAGAAAGAGCAAGTTTCGGCATCTGTTTACGCCAAGCTGAACCAATAACAAGCTTCCTGTACAAATCAACATCATCTTTTTCCACAATTCCAAAAGTAATCAAATGCTGGAAAAAAGTATGAACATCATCAGGTGCCTTCTTATTGTTGTTAACATCCTCTAAATTCTTCTTCCATTTTTCAGCAATCTCAATAGCACTCTTCTTCACACTAGGTGTAACCAAAACCCTAGTTTTCCCCAATATTGGATCCACCATCACCGGAATCAAACTCTCCAATATCAATACACAAGCCCAACTCATATCATTCAAACTCACTTTCCTTTTATCCACCGGAAATATTTCAGATATAGCTTCAAATACAAACCTAGCCGGATCCACACACTCACTTAACGCCAACGGTATTTCACTTTTCATCAATTCCATTTCCTTCTTTTTACTACTCACAAACCCCCAAAACCCTAACGAATCCATTTTCAAACAGTACGACTTCAATTTTAACAACAAACCTTCAGAATCGTCAACTTCGGGAACGGCGTCATCGGAATTACTAGTTCCGGCAACGGCGGCGGTGGCGGCTTTGACGGCGTCTTCGATTTTTTGAAGAGCGATTGCGACCGAGTTATCAATTGTGGTTTCGCGTTGTTCGAGAGAAACAAGTGAGGCTTTTGTTTCGGTATCTAGGGTTTCGATTTTGTGTTTAATTGCATCTGATTTTTTCATAAGAGTTTGTTCGAGAGATGTGAAGTGATCGGAGAGTTCTTTCCAGAGAAGAGTGCAGCTAGTCATGAGTGACGTCTGCTTTTGAAATTCATCGAAACTCGGAACCTGAGTTGACTCGCCGGGATCGGCTACGGAAATCGAGCCCATTCTCGCGTTTTTTGATACAATTAGATTAATTAGGGCATGAAAACATGAAATGAAACCCTAGATATTTTAGAAAGAGGGATGGAACTGGTTGGATGATGGGGGCGATTAAAGCAAATTTGAGGGATGAAGACGTGGCAGCTGAGATAATGGGACCAGCAAAGCTAATATAGCTAGATATACAGTGCGTCTTAATATATAGATGGATTATAATGTGCGCTGGGGTGCGTAGGATAAAGAGACTACGGTCGTAAACCAACAACCGTACGTGGTGAAACAGTTGTTGTGTGATTCAATTATTGTAGTCACCGCGTGATGTCTTCTGCTTTTAAAGTTGCACATGATCATCATCTTTACGCTACTTATACACTAGGGTTATGTTTGTTTTTTATTTAAATTAAATTTTCTAAAGGTTTAGTGACAATCTTGACAATCTTACTTGAGTTAATTGTTACGGAGTAATTTGATAACACAAAATAATTAATTACTTAATAATCTTTTTTTAAATGCATTACGGTGCAGCCAAACAGATGACTTAAACACTCACGCGTTCATTTTCTACAGTTGTATAACTCATTCAACTGCTGCCCGGAAAGAAATTCGGCCTAATCTGAGGGCATGGGCGGTAAAACCTCCCTCGACCACTGTCCCCGTAACGCGATGTGACGAAAGATCCTTGGGTGGAATTCAAGGGTAAAGGGGCAACCTTGTGTACAATGATGCACCCCACGGGAGTCGAACTCCTGACCTTTCGCTAAGAGAGACATATCACTACCATATGAGCTACAACACAAGGTACAACTTAATAATTTAAAAGTCGAACATTTCAAGGGTTGATTAATTGAACTATTAGCGATAATAAATTGTTTGATAATTATTCTGATTGATATATATTAATGTGTAAAAACACTGTATTAAAATGTTTTTTACATATAAACTCACACTTTAAACGATTATTCGATGAATATATAAACTCAAACCCACATCCCTCAAAGTTGAAAGGGTCACCACGATACCGCTAGACGAAATGTCTTTTGATCAATTTTTTAAGTATTAACATTTTAAATAAATAAATAGACGAATATAATTATTTCATAAATATTTTCCAAGTGATTAAGAAGGATACAAAGGAAACTTATGTGTTAAATGGTTAAAAGAGTAATTTAGCACTGAATAATTTAACACCGATTGTTAAAAGGTCTAATATCATTTATCATCTATACGTCAAAACAAACACACATAATGTTGACCGATTGTGACGACCCGAAAATTTCTGACCAAATTTAAACTTTATCTTTAAATGATTTAATGTTTTTGACACGATAATCAAAGTCTGTAATGTTGAGTCTCAAGTTTTGGAACTATATTCATGTAATCAATTATTCTTCGATTGTTCTTAACGATTCGCGAACAATTATATGTATGTATATATATATTATAAGATATACAAGTAAAAAACGACTTTGCTACAGTAAAACACTATTTGCTACAGTAAAAACGACATTGCTACAGTAAACACTATTTTCTACAGTAAAAACGACTTTGCTACAGTGCTACAGTAAACACTATTTGCTACAGTGAAACACTATTGCTACAGTAAGACGCTATTTATTACAGTAACGCTATTTGCTACACTAAACACTATTTGATGTCGGCGAACTACGAAACAAAAACAGATGTGAGCTTGACACTGAGCCCATGCGATCGCATGGGTTTATGCCTTCCCAGCCATGCGATCGCATGGCTATGGGGAACAGGCCAAATGCTATAAAGTTCGACGTTTTTCTGATTTCTGATTCATTTTATTCTTCTATCTCTCTATCTCTCGTATCTATATATATATATTATTATTATTATTATTATTATTATTATTATTATTATTATTATTATTATTATTATTATTATTATTATTATTATTATTATTATTAAGATTAATATTATTATTAATAGTATTATACATAAAATACTACGACGAAGTTATGTCCAAACGATTTCAAAAATGGTTTTCAAGCGGGATAAAGTTAAGGAAACTATGGGTTATAGCTATGGAGGTTATGGGTAACGTTCGTGGGTATTGTTTGCAAATCAAACCTAGTGTTTATCACCCCTGTTACGTCTACGTCCTTTCCTGCAATATTGAATCACAATATTGATACGTGAGCATTCATATCTTATCTTTTATATATTAATAGTGCATCCCTGACTAGTGCACGAGTATATATGTTTATGCATGCTTGTATGCTAAATTTCGTCGTTAAACAGTTTATGATGAATCACGAATTAAATAAATATATTACTGATAAAAGGTATATGATATGCATGTTTTTGGAAAGCTGTCGAAAAATCAATAACTTTTCATTTAGAAATCGCGTAATTTCGATAAACGAATCAAAAGATATGGTCAACTGAATTATGATTGACGTTAATTGAAATTGCTTTTGAATCTGCAATTAATATTTAAACAACTTGTTTGTAAGATTGATAAATTGGATTTTTGAATATTACCAGCCGAGTAAATGAATCCTTATATAAGGCACATCTCGTTGTGTTGAACTATTGTCAAAATTGACTTTTTGAAACGACTTTGGATAACTTTTGTATGTCGATATCGAGCATTAGGATTGGGATACACTATGACCTGGCCTAACTTGATAGACATTTATTGACCAACATATGTTCTCTAGGTTGAGATCTACGGTTATTTGATAATCCGAGTTTCGGTCACATTTTGGTGAACGACTTTATATGCTGCTAAGGTGAGTTTCATTTGCTCTCTTTTTAAATGCTTTTACATTATATATTTTTGGGCTGAGAATACATGCACTTTATTTTAAACGCAATGGACACAAGTACATACTAAATTCTACACCGAGTTTGAGCCAAAAATCCCTTAGCTTTGGTAACTAGTAATTACCAGTTATAAGAACTGGTGGGCGCGAGTAGTTGTATATGGATCCATAGGGCTTGACATCCCCGTCTGTTCCAGGTATAGAAACCCTAGCCTGAACTATAAAACAGACATATGCTATTTGAGGTTAGTACACGTTGGTTTGCGTGTATTGTACATGTTGGTTGCATGTACGAAAAAACAGGGGTACTTATTATATATACGTTAAGTTTAGTTACCAGGGTGCTCAATCTTGTAGAATATTTTGATAAACGTTTCTGGATGAAACAACTGAAATCTTGTGATCCACCTTTATGTACAGATTATGCAAAACATTAAAACTATGAGCTCACCAACCTTTGTGTTAACACTTTTTAGCATGTTTATTCTCAGGTTCCCTAGAAGTCTTTCGCTGTTTGCTTATATGTTAGACAAGCTATGTGCATGGAGTCTTACATGGCATGTTTTTCAAGGAAACGTTGCATTCACCAAATCATCACCATGTATCTTATTTTGACTGCATTGTCAACAGAAGTACTATTGTAAACTATTATATTACGGTGATTGTCTACATGTAGAAATCATCAGATGTCGAAAACCTTTGATTTAAATATTCATTTATGGTGTGCCTTTTCAAAAGAATGCAATATTTACAAAACGTATCATATAGAGGTCAAATACCTCGCAATGAAATCGATGAATGACGTGTTCGTTCATATGAATTTGGAGCGATCGTCACACCGATGCAACATTTAGTGTTGAACAATGTAATTAATAACCATCCGGGCATAGCTTGGATGGCCACTGAGTTGCTCAACCCAGCAACCCACCCGGGTGTAGTGACCCGAACTTTTCCATGTTATATATTAAATGAAAACTATATTTGTATGATTAAATGTTTCCAACATATTAAGCAATCAAACTTGTTAAGACTTGATTATTTGAAATGTGCTTCATTTAGACAATTGACCACCCAAGTTGACCGGCGATTCACGAACGTTAAAAATTTGTAAAAACTACATGATGATATATATATATATGGATATATATATGGTTAACATGAGATTATGATAAGTAAGTATCTCACTAAGTATATTAACAATGAGTGATATACATAAAAATGAGTTTATTGAATTAAGAAACTCGAAACGATATATATAACGATTATCGTTATAACAACATCTTACTAAATACATATGAATCATATTAAGATATTGATACACTATGTTTAACATGATAAAATGATAATTAAATATATCATTAAGTGTGTTAACAATGAACTACATATGTAAAACAAGACTACTAACTTAAGAATTTCGAAACGAGGCATATATGTAACGATTATCGTTGTAACGATATTTTAATGTATATATATCATATTAAGATATATTCATACATTATAATATCATGATAATGTAATAATTTAACATCTCATTTAAGTATAATAACAATGGATTAATTACATTTAACAAGATCGTTAACTTAAAGCTCTTAAAACAACACTCACATGTAATGACTAACGGTGACTTAACGACTCAGTTAAAATATATATACATGTAGTGTATTAAGATGTATTAATACACTTTTGAAAGACTTCAAGACATATATCAAAGTATTTCTACTTAGCAAAAATGCTCAAAATTACATTCTCATTCGTTTCCATCAACAATTCTACTCGTGTACACCCGTATTTGTACTAGTACAATACACAGCTTCTAGATGTATTTACTATTGGTATATACACCTTTAATCATTCATTCTTAGCAGCCATCTTAGAGTCAAAAACATGTGGAACCATTATTTAACAACTTGTATGACTAATGAGATAAAAACAAACTTAAGGATTTTTTTTTCTTTATAACAAGTAATTTCGTTTTTATGATTTCACCCCATTTTTTCATTCCATTTTCTCATACTTACACTCTAAATTCTCTCTCAAAATACTCATAACATCATACTTGATCATCTCCAAGCATTTTCACCATCTTTTAGCTTCAATTACAAGCTTTAATCATCATAAAAACAACCATTCAAGAACACTTCAAGAAATCTTGCTAGCTTACTTCCAATCTTGCAAATTCATTTCAAGTGATCATCCAATCTTAAGAAATCTTTCTTATTTACAGTAAGATATCTTTATAATTCAAGGTAATACTCATATTCAAACTTTGATTCAATTTCTATAACTATAACAATCTTATTTCGAGTGAAAACCTTACTTGAACTTGTTTTCGTGTCATGATTCTGCTTCAAGAACTTTCAAGCCATCCAAGGATCTTTTGAAGCTAGATCCATTTTTCTTTTTTCCAGTAGATTTATCCACAAAACTTGAGGTAGTAATGATATTCATAACATCATTCTATTCATACATATAAAGCTATCTTATTCAAAGGTTTAAACTTGTAATCGCTAGAACATAGTTTAGTTAATTCTAAACTTGTTCGCAAACAGAAGTTAATCATTCTAACTTGACTTTTAAAATCAACTAAACACATTTTCTATATCTATATGATATGCTAACTTAATGATTTAAAACCTGAAAACACGATGAACACCGTAAAACCGGACATACGTCGTCGTAGTAACATTGCGGGCTGTTTTGGGTTTGATAATTAAAAACTATGATAAACTTTGATTTAAAAGTTGTTCTTCTGGGAAAATGATTTTTCTTATGAACACGAAACTATATTCAAAAATCATGGTTAAACTCAAAGTGGAAGTATGTTTTTCAAAATGGTCATCAAGACGTCGTTCTTTCGACTGAAATGACTACCTCTTACAAAAACGACTTGTAACTTATATTTCCGACTATAAACCTATACTTTTTCTGTTTAAATTCATAAAATAGATTTCAATATGAAACCATAGCAATTTGATTCACTCAAAACGGATTTAAAACGAAGAAGTTATGGGTAAAACAAGATTGGATATTTTTTTGATTGTTGTAGCTACGGGAAATATTGTAACAAATCTATATTAATCATATCCTATCTAACTTATATTTTATTATACATGTATTCTAATATATTATGTAATCTTGGGATACCATAGACACGTATGCAAATGTTTTGACATATCATATCGACCCATGTATATATATTATTTAGAACAACCATAGACACTCTATATGCAATAATGTTGGAGTTAGCTATACAGGGTTGAGGTTGATTCCAAAAATATATATACTTTGAGTTGTGATCTAGCCTGAGACGTGTATACACTGGGTCGTGGATTGATTCAAGATAATATATATCGATTTATTTTTGTACATCTAACTGTGGACAACTAGTTGTAGGTTACTAACGAGGACAACTGACTTAATAAACTTAAAACAGTAAAACGTATTAAAAATGTTGTAAATATATTTTGAGCATACTTTGATATATATGTACATATTTGTTATAGGTTCGTGAATCGACCAGTGGTCAAGTCTTACTTCTCGACGAAGTAAAAATCTGTGAAAGTGAGTTATAGTCCCATTTTTAAAATCTAATATTTTTGGGATGAGAATACATGCAGTTTTATAAATGTTTTACAAAATAGACACACGTATGCGAAACTACATTCTATGGTTGGATTATTAAACCGAATATCGCCCTTCAAGTCTGGTAGCCTAAGAATTAGGGAAATGGCCCCTAATTGACGCGAATCCTAAAGATAGATCTATTGAGCTTAACAACCCCCATTCAGGTTATGGATGGTTTAGTACTTCGAGATTATTATACAGACGAGAGGTTCTGTTTTGGGGATATTCTATGCATTAAGTTAACGTCGGTTACCAGGTGTTCAACATATGAATGATTTTTATGCACTTGCGAGTGTAATGATATTTATGAAAAATGAGAAATCTTGTGGTCTATTATTATGATTTGATAATATATAGGTTAAACCTATAACTCACCAACATTTTTGTTGACGTTTTAAGCATGTTTATTCTCAGGTGATTATTAAGAGCTTCCGCTGTTGCATACTAAAATAAGGACAAGATTTGGAGTCCATGCTTGTATGATATTGTGTAAAAACTGCATTCAAGAAACTTACTTTGATGTAATATATTTTTATTGTAAACCATTATGTAATGGTCGTGTGTAAACGGTATATTTTAGATTATCATTATTTAATAATCTACGTAATGCTTTTTAAACCTTTATCGATAAAATAAAGGTTATGGTTGTTATAAAAATGAATGCAGTCTTTGAAAAACGTCTCATATAGAGGTCAAAACCTCGCGACAAAATCAATTAATATGGAACGTTTATAATCAATATGAACGGGACATTTCACCGGGTTCAAGTCTGGCTTCGGTCGCTTGTCCAAAAAGGGAGGTTGTTGTAAGGGGTGCCTTCACAGGCAATTCACCCGGTAGCGGGTCTGGCGCTCAGCGGGCTCGTTCCCCCAGATTTACCCTCTGCGGGGGAGTCTAAAGGATTCGTTCGTAGGGGGTTCCTGAGTCAACAAAAAAAATGTAATTAATAGGCAAACAAATGCACTAAAATCTTATATTTTAAAAAAGAAACCTTGATATATCAAATAGTCCAAATGGCCCCAAAAGGATATATCCAAGTTTTATTTTAAAAATCATAGTTTGAGATATTAAGTGGTAGTCACATCTCGAGAGGCTATAACTTTGATATTAATTGAAAAACGATCCTCAAAGCTAACCCAATAAATATACAAGTCATGTACTTCTCCAAGTTGATTTATTGTCCCTCACATCTAAAATAATAGACTAATCGAATATCTTTAAGTTTAAACTAAAAATTATGATGGAAGACATAAACCATCACTACTCAACAATAAAACCTTTTAAAGGATTCACAATTTTATTTTCTATTCGGTGTGGGACACTTGGTAGAAGATTAATTTGATGAAAGGTTATGAAATTAATATAATTTAGCTTTAGAATTATAAAATAGTTAAAATAGCTTTTATAACTATCTATAGTCATATTTCGCGTATTTGGCTAAAGTTTAGGTGCTTTTTAGAGTACGAAGTTGTTAAGTATCATAGATGTATTTAGTTAAGTTAATTATGTTATGTTTTGAAGGTCGTGTCTATTTCTTAGTCTCGCTTGTATTCGCGAGCTTCTTGCTATATGTATTTATAAAATTTTGCAATTTAAAAAATAATATTTTTCTAGCTTAAAGTTTCGATATATGAAATATAAATATTTGCACATTGCTATAACTTACCTAAATAACTACATCACTAACTTCATTGTACCATTCTTTATGTTTGAATTAATTATTTAAGTATAACTCTTAGGACTTTCATTAAGGTCACTCCCTATCGTGACTAACACTATTCATCTTCTTAACTGACACATCAACACCACATCAACACTCGAATCCTATAACTAACTCATAAAATCCTATAACTAAACACTGCCTATCATGATTGAAACATATTCCTCTTAACGTCCACATCATTAACTAATTTCTTTTTATATTTATTTTAACCAATACAAATATAATAACAAGTCACAAATTTTTAATAACATTTTAATTAATAACACAAATAGAGTTTAGAATTTTTGTTATAAAAAAGATATAATTTGTTATGTATTTGTTGATTGTACATGATGCATTAAAGGTGTTGTACAACATGAATTAAAACTTGTATATGATGCATTAAAGGTGTTGTACAACATGTATTAATGTTTATACATAAGGTGAACGGGGTATTTGGTTATAGAAAAGTACATGTGGGCTCCACCAATTCATAAGAAGTGTTAGGAGGAGTTCGTTAAATTTATGGTGAATGTCCTATGATGAACACTCATAATGGATCCATGCATATAATGTTAAAGCTATAATGAATGCCACATCATCAAGAAGTGTGGGTAACTAGTGTATAATGAACCATAGACTGTGGTCTAAATAAACTCTTAAAAATGTTACAATTTTAATTTTGTAACTATTTATAATTTTTCAATATAACTAATAGACAAAATTTGTCTTATTTGTGCACGAGCTATTGGTGCAGCTCCTGGTACAAGATCTATTTGAAATTTAACAGATCGATGTGGAGGTAGTCCCGGTAATTCTTTCGAAAATACATCGGGAAATTCTTTTGCGACGGGAACATCATTGATGCTCTTTTCTTCAGTTTGTACTTTCTCGACGTGTGCTAGAACAGCATAGCAACCTTTTCTTATTAGTTTTTGTGCCTTCAAATTACTAATAAGATGTAGCTTCATGTTGCCCTTTTCTCCGTACACCATTAAGGGTTCTCCTTCTTCTCGTACAATGCGAATTGCATTTTTATAACATACGATCTCTGTTTTCACCTTCTTCAGCCAGTCCATGCCAACTATTACATCAAAACTCCCTAACTCTACTGGTATCAAATCAATCTTAAATATTTCGCTACCCAGTTTAATTTCTCGATTCCGACATATATTATCTGCTGAAATTAATTTACCGTTTGCTAATTCGAGAAAAAATTTACTATCCAACGGCGTCAATGGACAACTTAATTTAGCACAAAAATCTCTACTCATATAGCTTATATCTGCACCCGAATCAAATAAAACGTAAGCATATTTATTGTCAATAAGAAACGTACCCGTAACAAGCTCCGGGTCTTCCTGTGCCTCTGCCGCATTAATATTGAAAACTCTTCCGCGGCCTTGTCTATTCGTGTTCTCCTGGTTGGGCAATTTCTAATAATGTGGCCCGGTTTTTCACATTTATAACAAACTACATTGGCATAACTTGCTCCGACACTACTTGCTCCGCCATTACTCGTTCCGACACCATTTGTTCCTTTTGTTCTGTTAACCCCTGGTCCATAGACCTCACACTTCGCCGCGCTATGACCATTTCTTTTACACTTGTTGCAAAATTTAGTGCAGAACCCCGAGTGATACTTTTCACACCTTTGGCATAGCTGCTTCTGATTGTTGTTGTTGTTGCGGTTGTTATTGTTGTTGGGATGATTGTTGTAGTTGTAGTTGTTGTTGTTGTTGTTGTTGGGCCGTTTTTTGTAGTTGCGATTGATGTTGCGATTGTTGGGATAATTGTTGCGATTATTATTGTAATTGCTCTTGTTGTTGTATTGGTGATTCTTATCACCGTTTTCCTCCTAATTTCTTTTGACTTGCTTCACATTGGCCTCTTCAGCCGTATGTTCTTTAATTCTTTCCTCAATCTGGTTCACTAGTTTGTGAGACATTCTACATGCCTGTTGTATGGAGGCGGGCTCGTGTGAACTTATATCTTCTTGGATTCTTTCCGGTAATCCTTTCACAAACGCGTCGATCTTCTCTTCCTCATCTTCGAACGCTCCCGGACACAATAGGCACAATTCTGTGAATCGTCTTTCGTACGTGGTAATATCAAATCCTTGGGTTCGTAACCCTCTAAGTTCTGTCTTGAGCTTATTGACCTCGGTTCTGGGACGGTACTTCTCGTTCATCAAGTGCTTGAATGCTGACCACGGTAGTGCGTACACATCATCTTGTCCCACTTGCTCTAGATAGGTATTCCACCGTGTTAACGCCGAACCTGTGAAGGTATGCGTAGCGTACTTCACTTTGTCCTCTTTAGTACACTTACTTATGGCAAACACCGATTCAACCTTCTCGGTCCACCATTTCAATCCGATCGGTCCTTCGATTCCATCAAATTCTAAAGGTTTGCAGGCAGTAAATTCTTTGTAGGTGCATCCTACACGATTTCCTGTACTGCTAGATACAAGGTTATTGTTGGTATGTAGCGCAGCCTGTACTGCGGCTATGTTTGAAGCTAGAAAAGTACGGAATTCCTCTTCATTCATATTCATGGTGTGTCGAGTAGTCGGTGCCATTTCCTTCAAAATAGTCAAATGGAACAAGTTAATCATACAGAATATTAAGAGTAGTTAATAGTATTTCATAGCATAATATGAACTCATTTATAAAAGCTTTTTCTTCATATTAGCGTTTTATAAGTTTAAATTCGGGTAGTACCTACCCGTTAAGTTCATACTTAGTAGCTAATATACAATTCAACTACTACAATTCTATATGAAAAACTGATTATAATAATATTTCGCGTTCAAACTTTTATACAATATTTTACAAACTTACAATACCGCTTATTTTACATAAAGCATGAAATATAGCACACAATAACTTTGATACAAGATAGTTGTAAAGATAATTCTAGCTAGTACACAAGTCGTTCAGCAAAGGCAATAAAGACACGTAATTCATACGTCCAGAAACAAGTCATGCATTCTGGTTTTACTAGGACTACTTCCCATCCTTGGTCTTGTGGAACATAACCGTTATGGCCGTTGATAAGACAGCGTGTTGTAACGTCGTCAAAGGGACGAGGGTTATGTAATGACCAACAGTGTCGTAATAACCTAAAAACCTCATTTCTTACCCCAATTACCGACTCCGTCACTTGTGGGAACGTTTTGTTTAATAGTTGTAGCCCGATGTTCTTTTTCTCACTTTGGTGAGAAGCGAACATTACTAACCCGTAAGCATAGCATGCTTCTTTATGTTGCATGTGATGTTATGCGAGGTGTATATAAAATAGTTATTAATTTTAGCAGAAAACACTATTAAATACGATACAATTTTACACAAGATATTTATTTATTTATAGAATGGATATACTTAAACCTTGCTACAACACTTATAGGCAGTGTACCTAATCGTAAAGTAGTGTAGTTTTTAGTAAGTCCGGTTCGTTCCACAGGGAAATCTTTAAACAAAGCTCAACGCTATATTAGTTTACTTTTATAAAAATACAAATATATATATAAGTAATATTATTATTATAAAAGGGGGGTTTTTACCGTTTAATGACCGGTTTGTCGATTTTAAGACTTTAGTCGCAGTTAAAACCTAATGTAAAATATAAAATAAATACAAGACTTAAATTAAAGCGTAAAGTAAATAACGATAATGAAATTGCGAATAATAAAAGTGCGATAAAATAAACTTGCGATAATTAAAAAGTACGATAATTAAAAGTGCGATTAAATAACAATAAATAAAAGTGCGATAATTAGAAGTGCAATTAAATATAAAATAAAGGAAATTAAATATGAAATAAAAGAATTATGCTTATTTAAACTTCCGTAATCATGATGTTTGACGTGTTGATTTTAGTTTTATGCCCATGGGTTAATTGTCCTTTGTCCTGGATTATTTAACATGTCCGTCTGGTTTTTGTCCATAACAGTCCATCAGTCATAAATATAAAGTGCGAGTGTCCTCGTCAAATTATTATTATACCCGAAGTTAAATATTCCAACTAATTGGGGATTCGAATTGTAACAAGGTTTTAATACTTTGTTTAATGAATACACCAGGTTATCGACTGCGTGTAAACCAAGGTTTTACTACTTTGTTAGCAATTACACCAATTACCCTTGAATGTAATTTCACCCCTGTTTTAATTATTCTAGTGGCTATTAATCCATTCCCGTGTCCGGTTAAATGAACGATTATTCGTACATATAAATACCCCGCCCATCGTGTCCGATCGAGTGTATATGGTAATTTATAGGGACGCCCAATTGTAAATCTTTATATTAACATTAACAAACTTTCATTTAGTTAAACAAATATAAAGCCCATTAATAGCCCATAGTCTAATTTCCACAAGTGTCGTTCTTTTGTCCAAACCCCAATTATGGTACAAAGCCCAATTACCCAATTTTAGTAATTAGCCCAACATCATGATTACTTCGTTTTAAATAAGCATAATAATAACTTAGCTACGAGACATTAATGTAAAAAGGTTGAACATAACTTACAATGATTAAAAATAGCGTAGCGTTACACGGACAGAATTTCGACTTACACCCTTACAATATTCGCTAACATACCCTTATTATTAGAATTATAATTAAAATTAAAATATAAATTATAAATATAAATATAAATTTTACGTATGAATGAGGAAGAAAAAGATATGATTTTTTGATCAGAATTCGGTTTGCTTTATAGGCAGAGTTGAAATTTGGGGCTCCGCGACTCGCGGTGAATTTTGCCTTCAAACCCCGCGAGTCGCGGAGATTGCAATTACAGCTCACATCTTTTGGAGTCTTTCTTGCCGACGGATTTTATATATAAATATAAAATATAAATAATTAATATAATTATTTATATATTATATTATATTCTTGTGCATAGTAGACTTGTAATTTTTAGTCCGTTGCGTCGAGCGTTAAGAGTTGACTCTGGTCCCGGTTCCGGATTTTCGAACGTCCTTGCGTACAATTTTATATTTTGTACTTTGCGTTTTGAATCTTGTACTCTTGTAATTTCGAGACGTTTCTTATCAATAATTGGAACCTTTTTGATTGTCTTTTGTACTTTTGAGCTTTTTGGTCGTTTGCGTCTTCAATTCGTCGAATCTGTCTTTTGTCTTCACCTTTTATTATTTAAACGAATATCACTTGTAAATAGAACAATTGCAACTAAAAGCTTGTCTTTCTTGAGGAATAATGCTATGAAATATATGTTCGTTTTTAGCATTATCAAATATTCCCACACTTGAGCGTTGCTTGTCCTCAAGCAATATCGTCTTGAAATACTAGAATCACTTCTTTATTCTTCACACTTTGTACATCAGTGATTTCTATACGGCGGTATAAACAATGGTAGTAACGATATGGTTTACAGTCCCACATGACTATAAAAATTTAGATCCATTAAGAAAATTGGATCTTTATGAAAACATTTGATCTTTTGAAATCTAGTTTTTACCCTAGATAAGTTTTCCGGAATAACCCTTTACCGGTGTTTGCAAAATATTTTTGTGGGTTTGGTGGGTTTCAGATTTGAAAATTTTAGCTCAAAACTTACGGTTTTGTGTCACCCACTTGCTAACCTTGTATTTGGAAAGCAACACGTCCAGTTTACTTGTCCCGTATATTACCTTTTGGCAAACTACCGTCCGGTTGTAAAGGAAAGCGTTGAACAAGCAACTGTTAAGGCAATGTCCCGTGACATGCTTTTAATTATGGTCTATAACGTGTCGGACGCAATTACTATCCTTTGTAGGAGCAATAGTAAAGCTCACCCTAGGAATTTTTCGGTCTGGCACAAGGTCCTGTCTTTGACCATGCTATGCAACCACCGTTCTTACGGTTGACACCCGATTTAGTTCAGGTGACCTAATGAATTCCAGGTGAATTCCTAGGATTTTACGTTCAATGGTAATGAACGCATTGAAAATAGGGTTTTCAGAAAACAAATCGGTTTGTAATTTTGATCAAAATATTTTCTCGTTCAAGCTCGAGTTTAGATATCATCGAATTCCATGAGTTTGTAATTCTCAATCTTTAAGGTCAATCTCTAGGATTGAGTAATATCAGTCTTAAAAGCTGATTTTTAATCTTTAAGGAGATTATCCTTTCTGGGGATCTGATTCATTAGTCTTATCCAGCTAATTTGCATGGTGCCCCCCCCATTGTACGAGATAAATCCTTCTCATGGTTAGGATAAATCTGACCACTTGGCGACCCTGTTTAATGCTGAGGTCCGTGGATTTCCTGCTGATTTTAGTGATGACTTTTCTAGATTTTTCGTCAACCTACAGCTGGTCTGGACGACAACTTCATGACCTAAATCAAGAAGCGCGTGTCTTTTTCGGAAGACTTTACTTCCTTTTAATGATGGAATTGATTCATCGTGTAGATCCATCTCTTCTTTTCTTTCATCGGGTAAAACAGTTTAGTTTATTCCAAAGCAAAAGTATTTTCAGTTATTTGTTACAGATATATTGTGACATATGTTTAAGATAACTTGGTAAATTTTCCCACACTTGGCTTTTTATTTTTCTTTTTACCGTCCTCTATTCCATTTTAAATGAATTTTGACATTTTAGTTTGTTTCTTAATTTATGTTCTTTCTGAGATAACAATAATTTCGGTGTTAAAACCTAGTTTTATCGTTCATAAATATGTATAAACATGATTTGAATTCATTTAATTGAAAAATTTTACTAGAATTGGGTAGTCAGTATATAAGACTAGGGCTGTTCTTTTTTATCAGAGAGCACTAGATTCTAATACAACTACTGCTTTACTAGTATTTTTAATGGTAACCAAGTGTATAAAGTAAAAAATTTTAAAATCCGAAAGAATTTAACCCCTTCCCACACTTAAGATCTTGCAATGCCCTCATTTGCAAGAAATCAGTAACAATTTAAATTATTGAGGGTGATTTGTGTGAAAATGATTAAATTTTTACCAAAGTTTCCAAATATATTGGCGTTTGTTTGCTGAATGATAAATGGTGCACATCATTTGTTCATTCCGTCTTGTTGTTATTTCACATATATTTTGCATCTTGTCGTCAAAATTAGTTGCTTTTGCTAAACTTAATGCCAGTCTTTGAAAATGCGTTGTTTTACCCTGTTGTGTACATAAGATAAACTGCAAACATATATACATATTTTTGAAGTTTGGTATATTACCCCACATTCAAAAATTATTAAAATTTAAGAATAAAAGTTAGATAATTATAAAAATGATTACAATATTAACAAAAATATTAAATGTATCAATAATTACAAATTACAAAATAAAAAAAAAATAATAAGTAAACTAAGGATGATATTGGTACCAATAGGGGTTCCAGGCATAACCATAAGTGCTATAGAATGCTTCGGCAGAGTCATACGTAGGATATGGTGGCTGCATCTCTATCGACCAAGGAGGGAAGATGGGTTTCGGTGTAGGAATATAGTTTCTACCTATATGTTGGCAATGAGCTATGATTTGGTTCTGATGAACTTGCCAATCTTCAAACGCTCTCTGTCTAGCATTTTCGTATTCCTGAGAAGCTATAAACCTATGCATTTCTTGCATCTCATTCCCCCCTCCTACATTACCTTGCTGCTGGTTTCTCTCCACCTGTGGATGTCTACCATGGTATCGTACTGCGGCGTTATTTCGCCTCTTCAAAACTTTCGCACCATGGTATACATTTAAACCTATAGTATCGCGGGGTTCCGGCTCTTCTAGTAATAATCCCCCCCGACTTATATCCACACCGAGATATTCACCAATCAAAGTAATAAAAATACCACCTCCTATTATGCTATGTGGTCGCATCCCCCGAACCATAGCTGATAAATAATAACCCACACAATATGGTATACTTACAGCGCTCTGTGGGTCTCGAATACACATATGGTAAAACAAATCCTGTTCATTTACTTTTTCCTTGTTTTTACCCCTTTGTGTAATCGAATTAGCTAAAAACCTATGTATCACTCTTAATTCGGCTCTATCTATATCCAAATAAGAGTAATTTCCCCCTTTGAAACGGTGATGGCTTGTCATTTGACTCCACACACCGTATGTATCAAAATTCTCATCTATCTTTCTACCGTTTAGTATCAATCCTCTACAATCGGCAGACGCTAACTCCTCAGGCGTATATATACGTAAAGCCTGAGCCATGTCCAGTAAAGACATGTGGCGCATCGAACCGCCTAACAAAAATCTAATAAAAGAACGATCGGTTAAACTAGCTACCCGATCATTCAACTCTATACTACATAACAATTCTTCACACCATACTTTATATACAGGTCTACGTATGGTGAATAAACATATCCAGTCATTAAAAGAAGAATTACCATACCTCTGTACAAGTAATTCCCTAATTGGCCCGGCCAATTCTACAGCTTCTAAGGGTCCCCATTCTATGACCCTCGGTACCTCAACAACCTTGGAATGAAGAGTATGCAAACCCCGTTGATATTTTGGATAATCTATCCAAAGTCTGTCAAATCTCAGGTTCGGGTGCAACTCTTCCAAGTGCATATCGGAAAAAGTCATGACTGGATGAGGTACATCCTGCTTGTAGTAGTTATCCACCTCCTGTTGTTCCAAATTCTCAGCAGGAGCATTGCGGGCTTGGGATGAAGATTCACCCCTTTCATTCTGCAAAACACATCAAACACAAATTTTGTGCATCCAAATATGCATTAGTGTCAGCAAAATCATCAATCAAAATAATTACAATGACATTATCAATTTATATCAAACTTAAGCTCATTTTCATATTTTCATCAAATCTACACTTTTTCAAATAAGCATATACGAAAATGTTCGCCAAGTTCATAAGCATTCAACTCAAATAACATGTCAAAATAATCATTACTAGCAATTAAACAAGTCTCAAATGGCATTATCTTTCAAAAATCAAGTTCATGAATTTTAGACTTGAAAAAGTCCACTTTAATTCTCAAAATCATGTTTAGGCTCAAAGTTTGGATCATTTAACTACCTAGACATGTTACACTACTCAATTTAGCAACAATTCATGACAAAAATCGGCCATAACCTGTTTATATCAAAAAGCCCCAAATTTGCTCAAGAACACAAACCCTAGATTACTCAAAATTTGAAGTTTAAGGCTTCTAATCATGTTAAACAGCATCAATCTAGGTTATACAAGCATAATACATAAACAATTTAAGCTTAATTACACTAAAAAGCATCAAAATCAAATTGGGGAAAAAATAGCTCAAGAACACCAAATTTCGGATTAAATGGTGTTTAGGTGTAGAAATTTACCGTTTTTCTTGAGTAATTCTTAGATAGCATCCTTCTCAACATGATTTTAGCAAAAGATTTGGTGATTAACGGTTAAAAATTGTGATTTTGGGGGGTTTTTTTCGTGTTTTTGCGGAGTGTTTTTCGCAGGTTTTTATTGTTTTGGGGTTGGGACTGATCTGTTCCAGCTCTTTATTTTTTTCTGATTTTTCATCCCTCCGCGAGTCGCGGGGATTTACCCTCCAAACTCCGCGACTCGCGGAGTTTGGTATATTTTTTTTTTTTTTTTTTAATCATTAACTTATTAAAACAATTAAGTAATTAATTTTAAAATTTTGTTTCCCTTGTTATTTAGGACGAGGTCGTTTCGGATCGATGTCCTAGTCCTTCCTTCGACAAAATTTTAAAATTTATCTTTTTGTAGCGATTGTTTTAAAAGCTAAGATTTTTGAGTTTTTTAATGTTTTTGGCATACTTTAAATTAATAAGATTAAAAATAATGATAATAAAAGTTCTCGTCCCTTCCTTGGGTAAAGCAATTTCGGTTCAAAGACCTAGTCTTCAACTTACGACGAATTTTTTAAAAATCATATTTTTAACTTAATGAGATAAAGTAAATTTTTGTTTTTAAAATCACACAACTTAAATATAAAATTCAAAATTAATATTAAAAATTCACACAAACTTAATTTAAAATTTTAAAAATTCATATCAAACTTATATTAATTTTTCAAATATTTACGATTTTAAATATATTGTTTTTACAAAGTTTACAATATTAATTTAAGATTTAAATATTAATTTTAAAAACATGGTAAAAAATAAATTTAAAAATCTTTTTGTCTTTTTATCCCACTTTAATCAATCAAATATTATCAAAAATATGCGCCCCTCTTTTCGGTAAAGTAATTTCGGTTCCAAGACCTAATTTAACTCATGACGAATTTTTGAAATATTTTGGGTTGATTGATTAAAGATATTTATACCTTAAGAATAAACGTTAAATTTCGCAGTGATGTAATAAATTTTTGAATGATATCAATAATTTCGGTCGCCAAACCTAATTTTATTCAATACCAATTTAATACTTTTTAGCGAACAAATTAGCGTTTATTATCAAAAGGTTAAACATAAAAATAAAAATAAAAACTGTACAGACATACCTGTGAAATAGATTTCTTAGTTATATGATCTATTCCATTCATAAGATAGTCGGTTTAATTGATTTTCCATGGCTACATAGGCGTAACCTCGAGCATTCAGTGTCTTTTCTTCTAAACATATGAACGGTCCGTCTCTGCATAAAGTAACAAATTCGGTATTTGAATAGGTTTGATTATTTGAACATTTACCTCCATGTGACCATTTTCCGCATTTGTGACATCGTTCTAGGTGTCGTGCTCTTCTTTTCGCTGCGGATTTTGATTTTCCTTTACCAAATTGTAACTTATTATCTTCGCATCTGGATTCTTTTCTAACTCCGTCCATTCTTTCTCTGATTACTGATACTATTTCACTCGGTAGTATGTCATTATTTCTTTTAGTGATCAAAGCGTGTAGCATTAGACCATGGTTTAGTTCACAGGCAGTCTTCATTTTGTAAAAACCTAAAAAAATAAAAATTCAGAATGGGGGGAGAAGACTAGTTCTTTAGGGTCTGCTAGGGAAAGACCATTCGGGTTTCATTTTCGAGAACTACACGAAAACAGACAATCTAACTCTAACATAAATACATATTATCCTTTAAAGACTTGATTCTCCCCACACTTAGTTAGTTGTGGTATCGAAATTGTGATTAACTTCGTTGTCGACTTCCATCGGACCATGTATGTAATGTTTAACTCTGTGACCATTAACTTTAAATTCAACCCCATTTGAATTTATCAATTCTATCGTTCCGTATGGGAAAACTCTTTTGACTATGAATGGTCCAGACCATCTTGATTTCAATTTTCCAGGAAATAGCTTGAATCGTGAATTGAAAAGAACAACTCTGTCTCCTTCTTTAAATTCTTTTGAACTTCTGATTCTTTTATCATGCAATTTCTTCGTTCTTTCTTTATAGATTAACGAATTTTCGTATGCTTCATGTCTTAATTCTTCTAATTCGTTTAGTTGACTTAATCGTAGACGTCCGGCTTCATGTAAATCAAGATTACATGTCTTCAAAGCCCAAAATGCTTTGTGTTCAATTTCTACTGGAAGATGACATGCTTTTCCATAAACAAGTCTAAAAGGTGTGGTTCCAATTGGAGTTTTGTAGGCTGTTCTAAAAGCCCAGAGTGCATCCTCCAATTTAATGGACCATTCCTTCGGATTTGATCCTACGGTTTTCTCTAGAATACGTTTTAAAGCTCGGTTGGTATTTTCAACTTGTCCACTTGTTTGTGGATGATATGCGGTGGAGATTTTATGAGTTACTCCATATCTTTTAAGAACTTTCTCAAGTTGATTATTACAGAAATGAGTACCCCGATCACTTATTAAAGCTTCCGGTGTTCCAAACCTTGCAAAAAGACGTTTTAAAAAGTTGACTACAACTCGTGCATCGTTAGTTGGGAGAGCTTGTGCTTCCACCCATTTAGATACATAATCAATGGCTACGAGTATATATAGATTATTATGAGATTTTGGAAATGGACCCATAAAGTCAATACCCCAAATGTCAAATACTTCACATACTTGGATGACATTTTGTGGCATTTCATCACGTTGACTTATTTTTTCGGCCCTTTGACATGCATCACAGGATTTGCAAAGAAGGTGTGCGTCTTTGTAAATTGTAGGCCAATAGAATCCAGCTTCATAAACTTTTCTTGCTGTTAGTTGAGGCCCATAATGCCCTCCTGTTGATCCTGTGTGACAATGGTTTAAAATTTTACTAGCTTCATCTCCAAATACACATCGGCGTATTATTCCATCGGGACAACTTTTAAACAGATGTGGATCTTCCCAGAAATAGTGTTTTATATCACTGAAGAATTTCTTTCGTTTTTGGTACGATAATCCTTTTTCAAGGAATCCACATACTAAATAATTTGCATAGTCTGCAAACCATGGGATTTCTTTATAATCTATCTTCAATAGATATTCATCAGGAAAGTTGTCTTGTATGGCTGATTCATTTAGAACTTCTAATTCGGGATTTTCAAGACGAGAAAGATGATCAGCGGCGAGATTTTCTGCTCCTCTTTTATCTCGGATTTCAATATCAAACTCTTGTAAGAGTAAGATCCAACGGATTAATCTTGGTTTAGCATCTTGTTTTGAAAATAGGTATCTAAGAGCAGAATGGTCGGTATAGACCACCGTTTTTGCTAGAACGAGATATGATCGAAATTTGTCAAAAGCAAAGACAATAGCAAGGAGTTCTTTTTCAGTAGTTGTATAGTTCGTTTGTGCTCCTTGTAACGTCTTACTAGCATAATATATAGGTTGAAATCGTTTTTCAATCCTTTGTCCTAAAACGGCTCCCATTGCAAAATCACTTGCATCGCACATTAGTTCAAATGGTAGATTCCAATTTGGTGTTATCATGATCGGTGCATTAGTGAGTTTCTCTTTAAGAATATTAAAAGATTTGATACACTCATCTGAAAAGATGAATGGCGCATCCTTTTCTAGGAGTTTATTCATAGGAGTGGCAATTTTAGAAAAATCTTTTATGAAACGTCGGTAAAAACCGGCATGCCCTAGAAAACTCCTAACTCCTCTAACATTGGTGGGATGTGGAAGTTTAACAATTACATCTACTTTAGCTCTATCCACTTCAATTCCTTCTTTTGAAATTTTATGTCCAAGAACGATGCCTTCTTTAACCATGAAATGGCATTTCTCCCAATTAAGTACTAGATTTGATTTTTCGCATCTAATTAGCATTCGTTCCAGATTAACTAGACATGATTTAAATGTATCACCGAAGACTGAAAAGTCATCCATGAATACTTCCATGCATTCTTCTATCATGTCGTGAAAAATCGTCATCATACACCTTTGAAAGGTTGCAGGGGCGTTACAAAGTCCAAATGGCATGCGTTTGTAAGCAAAAGTACCATAAGGGCACGTGAATGTTGTTTTCTCTTGATCCTCGGGTGCTATTGGAATTTGAAAATATCCGGAAAATCCATCTAGAAAACAATAGTAACTATTTCCGGCTAATCTTTCCAACATTTGATCTATGAAAGGTAAGGGAAAGTGATCTTTTCTGGTGGCGTCATTTAATTTTCTATAATCAATACATACACGCCATCCTGTTACAGTCCTAGTAGGAATAAGCTCATTTTTCTCATTTGTAATGACAGTCATACCACCCTTCTTAGGCACGCATTGAACTGGGCTTACCCATGGACTATCAGAAATTGGATATATCAAACCTGCATCTAGCAGTTTAATAATCTCTTTCTTAACTACATCTTGCATATTCGGATTTAGTCTTTGTTGGCGTTGCACATACGTTTTATGACCTTCTTCCATAAGGATTTTATGTGTGCAATACGAAGGACTTATTCCTTTAATATCATGAATCTTCCATGCAATGGCTGGTTTATGAGCTTTCAACACAGAAATGAGTTGTGATTTCTCATTTTCAGTAAGAGAAGACGATATTATTACAGGTAATTCAGATTCACCATGTAAATAAGCGTATTCCAAATGGTTTGGAAGTGGCTTTAACTCTAATTTCGGAGGTTCTTCTATTGATGATTTATATCGATATCTGTCTTCTTCTTTTAGCATTTGAATTTCTTCTGTTGTTGGTTCATATCCATTAGCTATAAGTGTAGCTAACATTTCAGCTTCATCAATTGGTTCATTACCTTCTCCTAAAGAACATTCTCCTGTTCCTTGTAATTCTGGAAATTCTTCTAATAATTCTGCATGTGCATCTATAGTTTGAATATAATAACATGTATCATCTGCAGATTGTGGTTGTTGCATTGCTCTATCAACTGAAAAGGTAACACTCTCATCCTCTATACTTAGGGTCAGTTTCTTACCGAACACGTCTATCATTGCTTTAGCCGTGTTTAAGAATGGTCTTCCTAATATGAGAGGAACTTGAGAATCTTCTTCCATGTCCAAAACAACAAAATCTACTGAAAATACTAAAGTACCAACTTTAACTAGCATGTTCTCCATTATCCCTCTAGGATATTTTATTGATCTATCGGCTAGTTGTATGCTTATTCTGGTTGGTTTCAATTCTCCAAGGTCTAGTTTAGCGTATAGTGAATACGGCATTAGATTTATACTAGCACCTAAGTCTGCCAATGCTTCTATTAAACTAAGACTACCCAGAAAACATGGAATTGTGAAACTTCCTGGATCAGATAATTTTTCTGGTATCTTATTCAACAGCACTGCTGAACAATTAGCATTCATAGTAACAGCCGAGAGTTCTTCCATTTTCTTTCTATTTGAGATTAGATCTTTCAAGAATTTAGCATATCTTGGCATTCCTGAAATCACATCAATGAAAGGAAGATTTACATTTATCTGTTTAAACATATCCAAAAATTTGGATTGCTCGTCTTCAAGTTTTTCTTTCTTCATTTTACTCGGGTAAGGAAGTGGTGGTTGGTATGGTTTAACATAAGGTTTATCCTTAACTGTGTTATTTTCATTAACCTTTACAACTACCGGTTCTTTTTCCTTATCTTGATCAGGTTGTGGTTCTTGTGGAGTAGGAATAGTTTCATCAGAAGTTACAGGTATTTCAGGTGGTTTAAGTGTTGTACCACTTCTTGTGGTAATAGCTTTAGCTGTTTCATTCCGGGGGTTAGCATTTGTATCACTAGGTAGACTTCCCGGTTTTCTTTCACCTATTAATCTTGCTAGGTTACTTACTTCTTGTTCCAGATTTTGAATAGAAGCTTGTTGATTTCTAAATGCTTGAGCATTTTGTTCATTAGTTTGTTTTTGAGATGTGAAAAACTGCGTTTGAGTTTCAACTAGCTTCGTCATCATATCTTCTAAATTCGGCTTTTTATCATCGGTTTGTTGTGGTGGTTTGTTTTGAAAATTCGGTCTTTGCTGATTGTAAGTATTATTGGATACTTGTTGATTGCTAGGACCTTGTTGGTTGTTGTATGGAATATTTCGGTTATAATTCTGGTTTTAATTGTAAATCGGTCTTGGCGGTTGATAATTATTCTGATAATTATTTCCAGGCCTTTGGTTTATGTATGAAATATTCTCTCTTTGTTCCATTGTTAATTCAATACTGAGACAATCTTTTGTCAAATGTGGTCCTCCACACTGCTCACAACTAATTCGTATTGAGTGAATATCTTTAGTCATCTTTTCCATTCGTCTCTCCACAGCATCTATCTTTGCGGAAATGGAATCTAAGTCATGGCTAGAATCGGCTCTAGCTGCTTTAGATGATCTAATGATGTCTTTTTCTTGGTGCCACTCATGTGAGTGGGAAGCAGTGTTATCAATAATTTTGTAAGCATCAGTTTCGGTTTTCTTCATAATAGAACCACCAGATGCTATATCTATGTCTTTTCTTGTAGTGATGTCGCATCCTCGGTAGAATATTTGTACTATTTGACAGGTGTCTAAACCATGTTGCGGACATCCTCTTAATAACTTTCCATATCTTGTCCACGCCTCATATAGAGTTTCATTTGGTTTCTGTGTGAACGTAACAATTTCTGCTTGAAGTCTTACGGCTTTAGATGCAGGAAAGAATTGTTTAAGAAATTTGTCAATTAAAACGTCCCATGTATCGATCGCCCCTTCAGGTAACGATTCCAACCAATCTTTGGCTTCTCCCTTTAAAGTCCAGGGAAATAACATGAGATATATCTGTTCATCCTCCACTTCTCGTATTTTAAATAGTGTGCAGATCCTATTAAAGGTACGTAGATGTTCATTTGGATCTTCCTTCGGCGCACCACTAAATTGGCATTGATTAGTCACCATGTGTAGAATTTGTCCTTTGATTTCATAATCTGGCGCATTAATGTCTGGATGAGTAATTGCGTGACCTTGGCCAGTGTGTTTAGCTCTCATTCGGTCTTCCATACTTAAAGGTTCCAGATTCTCCATAATTGAATTTGTTGAATCGGTATCACTAGATGATTCTGATTTAATGGTTCGTTCCTCAACAATCTCTGTTTGAATGATTGGTGGTTCCGGAGGAAAGTTTAATGGTTCAGGATCTATGAACCGTTCCTGAATATTCTCTGGATTCTCAATTGTGAGGTTGGGTTCAAAAAATGGATTATCGGAAATTTGAACTGAAGTACTTGGTTGACTGGATGACGATTCTAAAGAAAAATCAACGGCGGTTATATTTGTTAAATGTCTTGATCTAGTTACAGGTGGTGAACGTACAAAAGGTGGTGAACGTCTTGCTCGGTGCATCCACTGAATATCCTATTAGTTTTTAAAAGGAAAGAAAAATTATAATAAGTTATCCAATTAATAGACTTTTCTGATTTTGCCCACGTTTTGAATAGCCAAAAGATGCAGCAGAGGGGCAGGATTCGTTTGGTCTCAATATAATTGAGGACTGTTTGGCTCCAATAACCCGGTCCACGTACAAATCCAACTATTACTACGAACCAGAAAATTTTGATGTCTATTAATTTAACCACTTAAAATAAATTTTCGTAATTTTAAGAAATTTAGATAAGAAGTAGAAAAAATTCTAAGTCCTAAAAACTAGAATGGCGAGAAATAAGAGAGAAAAAGAGTTCGTCGTAAAAGGTCGAAAAAGAAAAAAAAAATGGTTGAAAAATAAAAGGTGACGGAAAAATAAAAGAAACTTATAAAAACTTAAAAATACTTGACTAACCTAACCTTATTACTACAACTAACTTAAAATTATAATCGCAAATTTATATTACTAATTGGAATGATAATTGATACATAGTAAAAGGTCTAAAAATATTAAAGCTTACAGGAAAAACTAAATCCCAAATGGAAATAACTTAAAAAGAAACTAAAACTTAAAAAGGCGTCGCAAAATTCTAAAGCACCTAAATCTTAGTCTAAAGAAAAAGCACTTAAGGAATTCTACGGCAAAGCCTAAAAATCTAGGAGTAAAAATGACTATAGCAAAAACTAAGTTTAAAATTAAATATGAGCTAAAAAATACAAATATTACGCTACAACGATTAAAAAGGTACAAAATATAAAAATATACAAAAAGTTGTAAAAATTACAATTTTTATAAAAATATTATTTTTATATTATTTATTTAATAAAACTATTAATTTTACAAATTAATTAAACTAATTAATACTAAATAAAACAAATTAAATAAAAAGTAAATCTTAAAATAAAACTAATAATAATAATAATAATAATTAGGTTTAAATAATAATAATTAATTAAAACCCGTAATTAATGCTGGTTTAGGGTTTTTTGTCGCCTGTCAGAAAGACTCCGCGAGTCGCGGCAATTAAAGCATCAAACCCCGCGAGTCGCGGGGTTCCAGAATTCAGCTGACAGGTTTGAAATTTTACGCGTTTTTATATATTTTTTTTTATTTTCTGTTTTCTGTTTTTTTTTTCTATATATAAAAGATATTTAATAAAAGTTATATTTTTATAAATTAAAATAAAGATAAAGAAACTTATAAAACTTAAATATTTAACAAAATCTTAAAAATACTTATATTTTTGTTTTTCTTTTTATATTTTTCGAATATTTAAAACGTATTTTTACAAAACGAATTTTAATAAAAGTAAACAAAAAAATCTTTTTATTTTTATTTTATATATTAGCGTTGCGCTTCCGGCTTTTAAGATAGCGTCCCCGGCAGCGGCGCCAAAAATACTTGATGTTATGCGAGGTGTATATAAAATAGTTATTAATTTTAGCAGAAAACACTATTAAATACGATACAATTTTACACAAGATATTTATTTATTTATAGAATGGATATACTTAAACCTTGCTACAACACTTATAGGCAGTGTACCTAATCGTAAAGTAGTGTAGTTTTTAGTAAGTCCGGTTCGTTCCACAGGGAAATCTTTAAACAAAGCTCAACGCTATATTAGTTTACTTTTATAAAAATACAAATATATATATAAGTAATATTATTATTATAAAAGGGGGGGTTTTTACCGTTTAATGACCGGTTTGTCGATTTTAAGACTTTAGTCGCAGTTAAAACCTAATGTAAAATATAAAATAAATACAAGACTTAAATTAAAGCGTAAAGTAAATAACGATAATGAAATTGCGAATAATAAAAGTGCGATAAAATAAACTTGCGATAATTAAAAAGTACGATAATTAAAAGTGCGATTAAATAACAATAAATAAAAGTGCGATAATTAGAAGTGCAATTAAATATAAAATAAAGGAAATTAAATATGAAATAAAAGAATTATGCTTATTTAAACTTCCGTAATCACGATGTTTGACGTGTTGATTTTAGTTTTATGCCCATGGGTTAATTGTCCTTTGTCCTGGATTATTTAATATGTCCGTCTGGTTTTTGTCCATAACAGTCCATCAGTCATAAATATAAAGTGCGAGTGTCCTCGTCAAATTATTATTATACCCGAAGTTAAATATTCCAACTAATTGGGGATTCGAATTGTAACAAGGTTTTAATACTTTGTTTAATGAATACACCAGGTTATCGACTGCGTGTAAACCAAGGTTTTACTACTTTGTTAGCAATTACACCAATTACCCTTGAATGTAATTTCACCCCTGTTTTAATTATTCTAGTGGCTATTAATCCATTCCCGTGTCCGGTTAAATGAACGATTATTCGTACATATAAATACCCCGCCCATCGTGTCCGATCGAGTGTATATGGTAATTTATAGGGACGCCCAATTGTAAATCTTTATATTAACATTAACAAACTTTCATTTAGTTAAACAAATATAAAGCCCATTAATAGCCCATAGTCTAATTTCCACAAGTGTCGTTCTTTTGTCCAAACCCCAATTATGGTACAAAGCCCAATTACCCAATTTTAGAAATTAGCCCAACATCATGATTACTTCGTTTTAAATAAGCATAATAATAACTTAGCTACGAGACATTAATGTAAAAAGGTTGAACATAACTTACAATGATTAAAAATAGCGTAGCGTTACACGGACAGAATTTCGACTTACACCCTTACAATATTCGCAAACATACCCTTATTATTAGAATTATAATTAAAATTAAAATATAAATTATAAATATAAATATAAATTTTACGTATGAATGAGGAAGAAAAAGATATGATTTTTTGATCAGAATTCGGTTTGCTTTATAGGCAGAGTTGAAATTTGGGGCTCCGCGACTCGCGGTGAATTTTGCCTTCAAACCCCGCGAGTCGCGGAGATTGCAATTACAGCTCACATCTTTTGGAGTCTTTCTTGCCGACGGATTTTATATATAAATATAAAATATAAATAATTAATATAATTATTTATATATTATATTATATTCTTGTGCATAGTAGACTTGTAATTTTTAGTCCGTTGCGTCGAGCGTTAAGAGTTGACTCTGGTCCCGGTTCCGGATTTTCGAACGTCCTTGCGTACAATTTTATATTTTGTACTTTGCGTTTTGAATCTTGTACTCTTGTAATTTCGAGACGTTTCTTATCAATAATTGGAACCTTTTTGATTGTCTTTTGTACTTTTGAGCTTTTTGGTCGTTTGCGTCTTCAATTCGTCGAATCTGTCTTTTGTCTTCACCTTTTATTATTTAAACGAATATCACTTGTAAATAGAACAATTGCAACTAAAAGCTTGTCTTTCTTGAGTAATAATGCTATGAAATATATGTTCGTTTTTAGCATTATCAGCATGTTAGCCACTTTTTCTAAATCATGAAGTCCTATATTCGGATACATTGAGTCAAAATAATTTCTTAACCCGTTGCGTAAAATAGCATTTGGGTTCCCCGCAATATATGCGTCAAAGTAAACACATCGTAACTTATGGGTTTCCCAATGTGATATCCCCCATCTTTCAAATGAAAGTCTCTTATAAACCAAGACATTCTTGGAACGTTCTTCGAATGTCTTACAAACTGATTTCGCCGTAAATAGTTGTGCCGAAGAATTCTGACCGACTCTAGACAAGATTTCATCAATCATGTCTCCGGGTAGGTCTCTTAAAATATTGGGTTGTCTATCCATTTTTTGTTTTTATACTGTAAAATAGACAAGAGTTAGATTCATAAAAAAAATACTTATTAATACAAGCAATTTTTACATATATCATAAAGCATAAGCACACTATATTACATATATTACACCACACGAATACAACTATATTATTCCGACTCGCTCGTTTCTTCTTCTTCGGTTTTGGTTCGTTTTGCCAAGTTTCTAGGGATATATGATGTTCCCCTAATACGAGCTGTCGTTTTCCACAACGGTTTAGAAAAACCTGGTGGTTTAGAGGTTCCCGGGTCATTGTTACAACTTAAGGGCTTCGGGGGTTGACGATACATATAAAGTTCATCGGGGTTGGAATTAGATTTCTATATTTTTATACCCTTTCCCTTATTATTTTTTTTTGCCTTTTTAAATTCAGTTGGGGTAATTTATATAACATCATCGGAATTCTCGTCGGAATCCGATTCATCGGAGAATTGGTAATCCTCCCAATATTTTGCTTCCTTGGCGGAAACACCATTGACCATAATTAACCTTGGTCGGTTGGTTGAGGATTTTCTTTTACTTAACCGCTTTATTATTTCCCCCACCGGTTCTATTTCCTCCTCCGGTTCCTCCTCTTCCGGTTCTGATTCTTCTTCCGGTTCTTCTTCGGGAACTTGTGAATCAGTCCAATATATATTCGACTCTTCGTTATTATTAGGTGAGTCAATGGGATTTGTGCTAGAGGTAGACATCTATCACACAATATCAAACATGTTAAGAGATTAATATATCACACAATATATACATGTTAATAATATATAGTTTCCAACAAAAATGTTAAGCAATCATTTTTAAAGAAAACGCGGTCGAAGTCCAGACTCACTAATGCATCCTAACAAACTCGATAAGACACACTAATGCAAATTTTCTGGTTCTCTAAGACCAACGCTCGGATACCAACTGAAATGTCCCGTTCTTATTGATTAAAAACGTTCCATATTAATTGATTTCGTTGCGAGGTTTTGACCTCTATATGAGACGTTTTTCAAAGACTGCATTCATTTTTAAAACAAACCATAACCTTTATTTCATAAATAAAGGTTTAAAAAGCTTTACGTAGATTATCAAATAATGATAATCTAAAATATCCTGTTTACACACGACCATTACATAATGGTTTACAATACAAGTATGTTACATCGAAATCAGTTTCTTGAATGCAGTTTTTACACAATATCATACAAACATGGACTCCAAATCTTGTCCTTATTTTAGTATGCAACAGCGGAAGCTCTTAGTATTCACCTGAGAATAAACATGTTTTAAGCGTCAACAAAAATGTTGGTGAGTTATAGGTTTAACCTATATATATCAAATCGTAATAATAGACCACAAGATTTCATATTTCAATACACATCCCATACATAGAGATAAAAATCATTCATATGGTGAACACCTGGTAACCGACATTAACAAGATGCATATATAAGAATATCCCCATCATTCCGGGACACCTTTCGGATATGATATAAATTTCGAAGTACTAAAGCATCCGGTACTTTAGATGAGGTTTGTTAGGCCCAATAGATCTATCTTTAGGATTCGCGTCAATTAGGGTGTCTGTTCCCTAATTCTTAGATTACCAGACTTAATAAAAAGGGGCATATTCGATTTCGATAATTCAACCATAGAATGTAGTTTCATGTACTTGTGTCTATTTTGTAAATCATTTATAAAACCTGCATGTATTCTCATCCCAAAAATATTAGATTTTAAAAGTGGGACTATAACTCACTTTCACAGATTTTTACTTCGTCGGGAAGTAAGACTTGGCCACTGGTTGATTCACGAACCTATAACAATATATACATATATATCAAAGTATGTTCAAAATATATTTACAACACTTTTAATATATTTTGATGTTTTAAGTTTATTAAGTTAGATGTCCTCGTTAGTAACCTACAACTAGTTGTCCACAGTTAGATGTACAGAAATAAATCGATAAATATTATCTTGAATCAATCCACGACCCAGTGTATACATATCTCAGTATTGATCACAACTCAAACTATATATATTTTGGAATCAACCTCAACCCTGTATAGCTAACTCCAACATTCACATATAGAGTGTCTATGGTTGTTCTGAAATATATATAGATGTGTCGACATGATAGGTCGAAACATTGTATACGTGTTTATGGTATCTCAAGATTACATAATATACAATACAAGTTGATTAAGTTATGGTTGGAATAGATTTGTTACCAATTTTCACGTAGCTAAAATGAGAAAAATTATCCAATCTTGTTTTACCCATAACTTCTTCATTTTAAATCCGTTTTGAGTGAATCAAATTGCTATGGTTTCATATTGAACTCTATTTTATGAATCTAAACAGAAAAAGTATAGGTTTATAGTCGGAAAAATAAGTTACAAGTCATTTTTGTAAAGGTAGTCATTTCAGTCGAAAGAACGACGTCTAGATGACCATTTTAGAAAACATACTTCCACTTTGAGTTTAACCATAATTTTTGGATATAGTTTCATGTTCATAATAAAAATCATTTTCCCAGAAGAACAACTTTTAAATCAAAGTTTATCATAGTTTTTAATTAACTAACCCAAAACAGCCCGCGGTGTTACTATGACGGCGTAAATCCGATTTTACGGTGTTTTTCGTGTTTCCAGGTTTTAAATCATTAAGTTAGCATATCATATAGATATAGAACATGTGTTTAGTTGATTTTAAAAGTCAAGTTAGAAGGATTATCTTTTATTTGCGAACAAGTTTAGAATTAACTAAACTATGTTCTAGTGATTACAAGTTTAAACCTTCGAATAAGATAGCTTTATAAGTATGAATCGAATGATGTTATGAACATCATTACTACCTCAAGTTCCTTGGATAAACCTACTGGAAATAAGAAAAATAGATCTAGCTTCAAAGGATCCTTGGATGGCTTGAAAGTTCTTGAAGCAGAATCATGACACGAAAACAATTTCAAGTAAGATTTCCACTCGAAATAAGATTGTTATAGTTATAGAAATTGAATTAAAGTTTGAATATGATTATTACCTTGTATTAGAAAGATAACCTACTGTAAGTAACAAAGGTTTCTTGATCTTGGGTGATTACTCGGAATGGATTTAGAAAACTTGGAAGTAAACTTGCAAATCTTGGAAGTATTCTTGATTTTATGAAACTAGAACTTTTGGAATTTATGAAGAACACTTAGAACTTGAAGATAGAACTTGAGAGAGATCAATTAGATGAATAAAATTGAAGAATGAAAGTGTTTGTAGGTGTTTTTGGTCGTTGGTGTATGGATTAGATATAAAGGATATGTAATTTTGTTTTCATGTAAATAAGTCATGAATGATTACTCATATTTTTGTAATTTTATGAGATATTTCATGTTAGTTGCCAAATGATGGTTTCCACTTGTGTTAGGTGACTCACATGGGCTGCTAAGAGCTGATCATTGGAGTGTATATACCAATAGTACATACATCTAAAAGCTGTGCATTATACGAGTACGAATACGGGTGCATACGAGTAGAATTGTTGATGAAACTGAATGAGGATGTAATTGTAAGCATTTTTGTTAAGTAGAAGTATTTTGATAAGTGTCTTGAAGTCTTTCAAAAGTGTATGAATACATATTAAAATACTACATGTATATACATTTTAACTGAGTCGTTAAGTCATCGTTAGTCATTACATGTAAATGTTGTTTTGAAACCTTTAGGTTAACGATCTTGTTGAATGTTGTTAACCCATTGTTTATTATAACAAATGAGATGTTAAATTGTTATATTATCATGATATTATGATATATAATATATCTTAGTATGATATATATACAGTTAAATGTCGTTACAACGATAATCGTTACATATTTGTCTCGTTTCGAAATCATTAATTTAGTAGTCTTATTTTTACATATGTATTTCATTGTTAATACACTTAATAATATATTTACTTATCATTTAACATAATTAACCAAGTGTATCAATATCTTAATATGATTCATATGTACCTAGTAAGACGTTGTTATAACGATAATCGTTATATATATCGTTTTCGAGTTTCTTAAATTAATAGTCTCATTTTTATGTATATAACTCATTGTTAAAATACCTAATGAGATACATACTTATAATAAAATCATGTTAACTATATATATAACCATATATATGTCATCGTATAGTTTTTACAAGTTTTAACGTTCGTGAATCACCGGTCAACTTGGGTGGTCAATTGTCTATATGAAACCTCTTTCAATTAATCAAGTCTTAACAAGTTTGATTGCTTAACATGTTGGAAACACTTAATCATGTAAATAACAATTTCATTTAATATATATATAAACATGAAAAAGTTCGGGTCACTACAGTAAAAACCGGCGAAGTATTAGATATACGGAGTACTAAATTGGCCCAATTAATTTTTGGGCTTGAAAAGAAAAAAAAAGTCCCCAAAATTATATAAGCACTACACGTGGAATAAAATATTTGAGGCCCTTAAAATATTGAGCCGTGAGCACTTGAGCTACTTGAACCCTTAATGGGCCGGGCCCGTGCAACATATTTCCTTTTTTTATTGGTTCAAAATCTTTTTATTTTTTTATCTACTATTTCAGTCAATTTATAATCATATTTTAACATATCATCCAACACGCCGTTCAACACGTCACTCATTATTTACAAGTTTACCAGCATGCCCGCCAAGCACTCCACCCCTTCCCTTCAACACGTCAATTTTTCCCATACCATTAAAGATGGTCTTGCTCGATCTCTATTGTAGATACATGATATTTCATACAAATGTATTATTCACTATTTACTACTATTCAATTACTCTTTACTCTGTATATTTTTAGTCCACAAGCTAATACGGAGAAATTATTATAGTTTGACGTGGATGATTGACGCTCCAAGTTCATACAAAAAAAGTCTCGGGTCTAAACCACATTCGATGCATATTTTGGTGTGGCTAGAAAGAAAAGGTTATAAACGATCATCTAAGTAAAAAATACTCCTTTTTCTAGTAGGTTCAAGTGAGAAAACTATATTCGTTCACCCCTTTAAAAGCACTTACAAATTAAACGTCATGGCTAAATGATGTCTCTTTGTATGTAAGTATGAAAATTAACATTTAGGCATTTTGATTATGCACTACCTGTCTACCTACTATTAACATTTCGCATCAATATGTTTTGGTAGTAATATACTGTGTTATGTTGCTAAAAGCCTAAAAGCATCAACTCATCAAGTACCAAATGCTCATTCTTTCATGAATATTGTTTTCATAGATTGCACTTAACAAAAGGGCCTTTAAAATCCAATATCGTTCCTTATTCGATGCATGTCAGTTTTACTTGATTAACATAACATGCAATAATAGGAAGCACATATTTAAACAAATGTAAAGATTTTTTCAATAACGTAAATAACATGTTGTGACCTTCGTATTAAAGTTGTAGACATGTTAATCACGAAATATGACTTAAGAGTTGGTTATTGTTTTTTAGCATCATGCTATTTACGCTGGCGTAGCATGTGAGATAGTTAAATTCATTATTTTTTGTTTTGCTAATATAAGCATGGAAAATATTACAGGTTCTAATTGTTGTTCACCTCACGCCATACAACGCCCTCCTCAGGGACGGCCCTAGGGTAGGGTCACAGGGGCGACCGCACCTGGGCATCACATTTTAAAGGGCATCAAATCTGGAGTTCTGAGTTTTTTTTAGTGCAGTTGAGTTTTTTTTGTTGTCAAAAGTTAGAAAGAGGAAAAATCTTTTGTTCCTTGATATTATAAACTTTTTTTTTCTTTGCCAGATGTGTTAATTTTATTAAAATCCAATATATTGTACAACAGGTATAGCGTATTGTACAATCACGTATTGATTTTGAAATTCTAGTCTAGCAATATATGTGTCATAATAATGTAAATTCATAAAATAAGTTTACTGATTTCTTAATATAATACTCCATAGCACTACTTGATTTTTATATTTTCTTTAATTTAATTATTTCTAAGAGGAACAAAAGTCCTTTTTTGAAAATCTTATTTTATTGGTGTGTCACAGACAAATTTTGGTGTAGTATAAAAATGAATCTTTTTAAGATGTCAATTTTTGAGAAAATGTTTAAGAATAAAAATGTAAAGTTGATTGTCTTTTTTGAAGGTAGACAATTATTTTGAAACAAAAGAAAAATAGAATTATAAACACATATTTCGGGATAGATCAAGTAATAGTCTAATAATTTAGACACATGTTACATTAACTTGATATTTTTCTTTTATAAATTACTAATGAATTAAATCACATATAACAAAGAAAAAGGCACTATAAAAATTTTAACTTGACTCGAAGTCATCACTTTTATCGTAGTTTATTTCTTCAAATTGTCACACTAAATTTATTTAAAAAAAATTAACGTGAAAATGAGTTACATAAGTTGGTTAGCTTTCGAACACTTGTTTATAAATAGAGTAGGGGGCATTATTTGATCGATTCGCCCCGGGCAACAGAACACTCAAGACCGGCCCTGGCCCTCCTCCTTCACCAAATAATCACCAAGCCCAGACCGCCCAAGTGGACCAGAGTACCAATCACACTGATCTAACTCTAACATATGTTATTACCCCATGCCCATATATTTGACGCAATATAGAATCTTGAAAAAATAATGCATATACAGTTTGATGTACATGTTAAGTATCAGAGCATGATATCGATCTCTACAGGTTAGAATATACTGTGACAACCCGGAAATTTCCGAGTTAATTTAAACAAAAACCTCTACATGACTTCATTTAACTTTGAACGAATTCTGACGATTAACGAACAAATAACTGTAAATAAAAAAAATGTATATATATTTAAATATACATATAAAATGTGTAAATATTAAATAATCAATAAATGTTATTATATATTATGTGATTAAATTTAATTATAAATAAAATATCATAATATCACTTTCATTATTATTATTAACTTTAATAATGATGCTAACATCAGATTTAATAACCACAATCTGTTATAATATTATTATGATTATTATCATTCTTAATATTGATATTATTTTGAATTTTAGTAATATTATTATTATCAAAATTATTATTACTATTATCATTTATTATATGAGTTAAATTATTATTATTAGTTATTATTAATAATAACAATATTATTATTGATATAATCATTTATTAATAATATTAAATTAAATAATGAAGAAATACCTAAATTAGGTTATACCACTAATTTTTGAGTCAGCTTCACATATTATTTTTTTTACGTGATCTGCTTTATATCAGTTTATCATGAATTCCAGCTCAATCAGCTTCTATTTTTATTTTTTTATTTTTTTTATCATCCTGATTAAACTCATGTCGATCCATTATCATTAAACAAACAATGAAATCCAACTTTACACGTTCGATTATCAATAATACATTGCTATTTAAACTGCTAATGTCCATCAAGAATTGAAACAGGAAAAGAAACGAATTAAAAAAAAAAGGGGGGGTTCTGCTCTGCTCATGTTCGTTTTTTTTAATTCATCGAATTCTTAATGATTTTAAAAATCTATAAATGTAGAGTTGTTTGAAATCGTCTAGTCAAACTATCTGTAAAATATCAAACTTCAATTTTTTCAAACGATTTCGAATTCGAGAGTCATCCTTTAAATTTTAAAAAGTCAACTAAGTGTTCTTGGCAAAAATTCAAACTGTTTTCGATGTTTAAGGATCAATTGAGGATCCAGAAAGTTTCTAAGAATGTTTTAGTACATACTTCATGTTATAATTGTTACCTAAAACGTTATCAAATTTGAAATCAAGATTTTTAAAAAAAAAAAAATATAGCGACAGCAGCAGCAGATTTAATTTTTATATATATATATATATATATATATATATATATATATATTCGTTTTTAATTCAATCAATAACCAATATAGGTTGAATATACTTCGTATGATAGTCTTAAAACCAAACATATAAGTGTTGATGTGTTTGAATTACCTTTGGCCGATTGGGAAGAAGAAGGAAGGGAACCAGTTTTGTTTCGGTTTATAATAAATACAAAGGGGTGTAAATCAGAAAAGCAGAACAGAGGGACTGGTTTGGGTGTTTGACGGGTTTCGAGAGGTCACGGGTTCGAGTCCCAGTTGAGGCATATTTTTTTAAAAAAGAGCTTTAAAGGTAGTTTCTTTATTATTATTATTATTATTATTATTATTATTATTATTATTATTATTATTATTATTATTATTATTATTATTATTATTAAAAGTATTATTACTAGTAATACTAGTATTATCATTATAATTATTATTATTATTATATCATGATTATTATTATTATTATTATTATTATTATGAAAATAACACAAGTTATTAATATTAGTATTAGTATCATTTTATAATTAATAATACTATTATTATTATCATTTTTAACATAAGTGTAATTGTTATTATTAGTATTGTTATTATTAAAAATTATTATCGTTATTATCAATTTTACAAAAATTAACATTTTTGCTATCATCAAAACCATATTATTATTATTATCTTTAGGACCTTATTATGACTATTATCATTTTTATTACTAGTATTATTATTGTTATTACAAAATAATACAATTTTTTATTCATTAATATTATTAATATTATTTCATCAAATAAATATTTATAAACCTAATATATATAAAAGTATATATACAGAAAAATATAACAATTGAACCAAATAAACTTATTCGATTACGAGTATATGTGTTAATATATATATATACTTGATATAGGTTCGTGAATCCGAAGACATCTCTGTACTTGTTCAAGTGTTATCATACGCATATCATACAAACTATCGTATTGTGAGTTTCATATGATCCCTTTTACTCTTTACATTTTTGGGCTGAGAATACATGCGCAACTTGTATAACAGTTTTACACGTATCAACTATTAAACTGTGATATGTTGGGCTATGACCAGCAAGTCCCCAACCGACAAGTATAAACGATAACTTGTTACGGGGCAAACGTGAAAGTCTAGTCTAAATACAAGTACCAACTATTAAACTGTGATATGTTGGGCTATGACCAGTAAGTCCCCAACCGACAAGTATAAACGATAACTTGTTACGAGGAAAACTTGAAAGTCTAGTTTAAATATCAGTACCAAACTGTTAAACTATGCTATACCCGGCTATGTCCGACTAAGTCCCTACAGTGATATTTTTAATTGCTGCGGCATTCTTAATTATTGGGGATAGGCCTATCGGGAGTAACGTCCCCGATACATTTGACTAAGTCTTTGTATTACTTGATAATGAAATTAAACGACAAGGACAGAACAACTTGTCACGGGGCAAACAACGTTTAGTCTAAATATCACGCACTGGCATAACTTTTTGATCCTGCGGGAGATCAACTTGACTGGATCCGAGTGATCTACTTATGAAAAAAAATCTTGTGGTCTAACACTATTACTGAAATCATTATTTATGACAAACCTATGAACTCACTCAACCTCGTGTTTGTAGCGACCCTGCAAAATCGTCATTGACGGCGCCGACTACTTAGGTCCCATTACGTGGTCATAAGTCTTTAAAATGACGTTTGACCGAAAATATGTCGCATTCATTTCAAAAGTTAAGATTTGTTCCCAAGTTTACAAGAATCGTTCATCCAAAAGTTACGTTACAACGTTATAAGTACAATTGAAATCTATGCGAAATGATTTAAAAGTAGCCAAAAGATGCTCCATGTATGCATATATATACTTGACATTCAAACACGTATCAAAAGTAATGAGCGGAAGCATGTATCACAAAACGTTCAAGGACCTGAGAAAAACATAGAAATCTGTCAACGAAAACGTTGGTGAAATCATAGGTTTAAGTAAGTAAGTACAAGTGAACCACAAGATTTGTAACATTGATATAATAGTAATACATTCCAAAAGTTTGTTTCACGAGCACCCAATTATCAATGCTTAACATTCCTTCCATAGAACCCCATCACAATAGTGTTAGAACATACACTGTTTCTCGAAAATATATTTCATTCGTAAACGGTAGCGAACCGTTTAAATGAGGGTTTGTCAAACCCATATGGCCATATAACATAAATTCTCGCTTACACCCGGCAAGTGTAACTAATGATAATCGAATTGAGGATTTTTGTTCAAACTCGTATGTAGAATGTTTGTTTTCCTGTACTTGTGTTCACTAAGTAAAAAGAAACGTTTATGTTTTCTCATCCCAAATGTAAGTTCAAAAGAGTAAAAGTGGGACTATGATCTCACATTGAGTGCACGTATGTAAAAGTACTTCAACAAGTAAATGTGTGCAAGAACGAATGCTAGTCTTGACCTAAACAAATAGGTTTGTATCAATAACGGTAAACACGATAGGTCAAAGTGTTCAAGTAGTCCTATGGCTCGTTAAGACTCGATCATAATAGCATGTGAATCAAATTGTCATGTTTCATGTAAGGTACAAGTATAAAAGCATGTTAGAATGATTGCACAAACATTTGGTTAAGTTTGATTAAAAGTCAACTTTGGTCGGTCAAAGTCAACGAAAAAGTCAACACGTTCAGGTCGGGTCCCGAACTATTTTTCTGAGGTTTTTATTCATATATAAGCATGTTAGAACAAGTTACATGTGAATCGGAGGTCCATAACGTGCCAAACATTTTTCATATTTTGACCATGTAGGCCAGAATCAAACTACGCCTATTGTCGCGCCGCGACAAAGGCTGGCCGCGCCGCGGCGAATAACGGGTGCTGGTACCTGGTCAGTCTCAATTGTCTAAGTCCCAAACCAAAACTCTTTCAAGCATAAATCACAAACCGCTAACACTTAGAACTCGTATCTTATATCGTTAGAAAGGTAATTTGACAAAGAACACAACAAAATACATTTCACCAACCAAAAACATTATTTGCAATAACCGACTTTTCAAATCAAATGATCAATCAATGCACACATTTAATGCTTCAAATTTTACAAGTGCACATTTATGATTCGGGCATTTAATGCATATATAAAACACGCCGTTTTGTAGATAATCAAGCATACAATACAAATAACTACTTACTAACAACAATTCATGGCATTCAATACATTAAATGTTCACATTCAATTCTTCAAACCCTAACCAATAACATCAAAATCACTAATCAAGTTTATGGAGTTTTCTCAAGCAACCTACACATCAAATTGAAGCTAGTGATACTAGGAACACATTTAATACATGTACTTATATCATTTAACAACATTCATGCAACCAAATCATCAAATCAAACACACCAAAGTTCATATTCAAGCTAGTTACTTCAAACAACGAGATCGAGCATATAAATCATATAATCATGTTAGACTTGAGCCATAGACACTAATTAACAACTTTATAAGTTTAAAACATCAAGAACACAAAATCTAGTGATTTTAGAAAGTTACCCAAATGTAATGAAATCGGTATGGAATCGAAGAGGAAGTTGCAAGGATTCCAAATATGTAATTTGTTTTGATTGATGCTTGCTTGAACGGATTTAGATGATGAATCTTTGAAATGAAGATTGAGAGAAATTTGGAAAGTATTAAATGAAAATGGAAATGAAATGAAAAAGGAAATGGGGAGGTGGGGTTGACTAGTCAAATTCTAGTCACCTCTTTGGCACTTTGGCGAAACTAGTCCCTCGAGTTCGGTTGCGGGTGCTTGATTTACCTAAGCGAGATATTTTTAAAACGCGTATTAACGGGAGATGTTATAAATATATAACGGACTTTAAAATAGTTAAACGGAAAGTAAACGAAAAAGGCGGGATGTTACAGTGTTGACCTTTTTAAGCATGTTTATTCTCAGGTACTTAAATATTGCTTCCGCTGTATATCTACTGCTTTGATGATGATTGCTTGCTATGCTTGGAGTCTTCATTACATATCATATCAATTAAAGACATATTTATCTTCCGCTGCAAAATTCAACAAAACGTCTCATGTAGAGTCGTTCTCGTTTATACAACTGTGATTTGATATAATTAGACACAAATACCCCAGACCCTATTTGGGGGTGCCAAATATACACTTATACGTCAAATGTGCCTATGTGAGCCAGATGCATTCTGTAACGACCCGTCCTTATCCTCCTGGACGAAGTCATCAACATTTGGTCCCATTGCGATGATCGACTCCAAGTAATGTCCTTAAAATGAGCAAATGCACAGCGGAAGACCTAATTCGTACCTGAGAATAAACATGCTTTAAAGTGTCAACCAAAAGGTTGGTGAGTTCATAGGTTTATCATATCAATCATTTCAATATATCAATAGACCACAAGATTTCCGTTTATAAATATATGTACACTCGCAAGTGTATAAAAGTATTCTATAAGTTGTAGGCACCCGGTAACAAGCCTTAACATTCATGTTTTACCCTCTGAAGTACACCAGATCAGGTGTGTTTAAAATAACCTCGAAGTACTAAAGCATCCCATAGTCAGGATGGGGTTTGTCAGGCCCAATAGATCTATCTTTAGGATTCGCGCCTACCGTACATAGACAAGTAGTTTAATGTTACCAAGCTAAGGGTATATTTCTGGTTTAAACCCACATAGAATTAGTTTTAGTACTTGTGCCTATTTCGTAAAACATTTATAAATCAGCGCATGTATTCTCAGCCCAAAAATATATATAAAAAGGGAGCAAATGAAACTCACCATAATGTATTTTGTAGTAAAAATACATATGACGATATTGAACAACGCAGGGTCGACCTTGGATTCACGAACCTATATCATTTATATATATATTAACATATATAATTGTAATCGAACAAATTTATTATATCTTAAATTATATATTATATTTATTTAATTTGTATGTATCTTTAAAAATGACTAATATTTATATAGTTATATTAATATTTATATATGATTAATATTATATTAAAAATACATCATTTGTTATATATGAATGTTTATATATAAAAAAAAATATGTTTCTTATATGTAATATTATTATAAGTAAATTTTTATATGCATAATATTTATTTGTTGTAAAAATAATAATAATGATAATACTAGTAATAAAAATAATGATGATAATAATAATGATAACAATTATTAATAATAATAATTCTTATGTTCATAATAATAATAGTAATAATAATAATAATAATAATAATAATAATAATAATAATAATAATAATAATAATAATGTTGAAAACTACCTTTAAAGCTTTTTCTAAAAATAAATGCCCGAGCCCGGGCTCGAACCCACGACCTCTCGCTTAACGAACACGTACCCAAACCATTGAACCATTAGTGTTTTTCTTGTAATAACTCGGTCTATTAATTATTTATTTTGTCCTACTGTTTATCTTCATCACACTTTCTATCGTCATACTCAACATCCCTTTCAAAAATCACGATCATTTTATCCTAATCGTCGCTCATCATCATCATTTTATGTATCTAGATCGTCATCATCTCATCATGTTTTAACATAATCATGTTCATCATCATTCTATATTTCGTTTTCACCATCATCATCAATATCTTAACATCACGATTTATTATCATGTGAGCACCATCTTTATTGTTCATCACATATGCCATCATCATCATCCTAGCTTCTATCGTCTTCCCTTCGTTATCACAGTCGCCTCATGTATCATAATCATAATATAATCATTATCATCTCTCGTAACTCATCATCATTACTCGTAACTTACATCTCAGAATCATAATTATGATTGCATAATCATAATCATCGTTATTCAAATACCATGTCCTACTATAACATCGTTTTCCCCACTTGTCATCATCTAAAAAAAATATATATAAACAATCGCTAACTAATCGGTCCACTAGCACCAATACAGCTCAACTTTATTAAAGTTTGATTGTGTTGATCGATTCCTTTATGATAAAATCGATGGCCACACCTCAATTTAATAAACCCATTTTACACCAACTCAATTAACAATTAAGGACCCACTCCCTTGACAATTTACGACCCTCTTCAAAACAATCATTTGATGGCTTAAAAAAAATAACAAACAGATACTTAGTATCCTCTTCAGTTTTGGAGTGGGGTCTTGAGTACCCACTTGTGTCGTTAAAGCAACAAGTAGTTATCATAATTCCATTTGGTCGACATGCTGTGATGATTTGTTCCGCTAACATATATTGTACATAAGTTGACAAGGCCTAAATAATATGTGATATAGCTTCATTCTTCACTTGTTTTATTGCTTCGAATTAATAGAAAGGAAACAACAAAAGAAAAATTGTAGCAGATACTCGGGTTTGATTGTTCACGAAGGTAAAAAAAATGAAGAGAGGGAGAGGAGAGAGAGTAAGGTTGTTCCTGGTGTTGTTAGGGTTGTGTTTTACGAGAAAGATGAAGCAGAAGCAGGAGGTCTGGTTCATGACTAGGAACGAACATAGATGGTTAAGTGACGGTTGTTCATGGTGATTCAAAGTTTTGATAAAAAAAATTGCAGGTACAGAGGTGTCGAGCTGTTTGACTTGGTTTTCTTTAATTCTTGATTAAATTGGACTATATAAAGGCTGTAATTGGTAATTGTAATTGTGAAGTGATAATGTAGGTTAACGGGTATCCTAATTCTCTAGAGTTGGTGAGTTTAGGTATGGATCAAAGGTGTACAGATCGACAGAAAGATATGAAGGTACAAAGAAATAAATAAAAAAAAAAAAATAAAGGAGATGGAGATTGGCAACTAATTTTGGATTCATATTAGTGTTTGGATACTTGATTGGTACGATTGGTGCTGTTATGCAACGAATTTTGGGATGTAAACAAAATCACATAAAGTTTGATTGTCACATAAAGTTTGATTGTTACCTAAACAGATTCTGATCTTATATCTATATATATACGATTTTATATAAAGGATATATTAATAATTATAGTTATACTAATAAAAATATAAATACTAATAATAATAATAATAATAATAATAAAAATAATATCACTAATTTTATTAACAAGAATGACAATAAATAACAATGATACAAATAAGATACTAATAATCATATATTTATATGAAAAATCATTTTAAATACAACTTAATTACTTTATATCTTATTATACTCATTTAATTTTAATGTTTAAATTATATTTTATAATTTCTATTTATTATATATACTAACATTTATATATATACATATTTATTTACAAACAATTGTTCGTGAAACGTCGGAATTAGTCAAAGATCAAATGTATACATGAACACAGTTCAAAGTTTTTGAAATTCAGTTTAACAGACTTTGCTTATCGTGTCGAAAACATATAAAGATCAAGTTTAAATTTGGTCAGAAATTTCCGGGTCGTCACAGTACCTACCCGTTAAAGAAATTTCGTCCCGAAATTTGAGTGAGGTGGTCATGGCTAACAATAAAAATGTTTTCATGACACATACAAGATGATAATTGGAGTTTTATCATCATTGAGTAATATGGATAAGATAATTCGATTATTCGAAGAGTACGAATGAATCTATCACAAAATAGTGAAATGAGGAAACTAAAGATTTGTCTTAACTTTTGACGTAGTCTTGGTTGAATTCCGAAATTCAAGGAATTTGAAGAAAATTTTTGAAATCTGAATAAGATTTGATATCCTCGGGATTAAGGAAATTAGGATCTCTCTAATTAAATGCAGAAATCTGTCTTGATTTCTTTATCGGTTATTTCACTATAAATTAACTTCTTTCGTTCAATTATTTTTACCACTCCAAAATTCCCAAATTCAAAAGATTGTGAAAATGCTTAATCCAATTCTGATTCTTGTCCTTATCCTTACTATCTCAACAATCATTCTCCTTTTCCAACTACCACCGGAGGAATCTGTTTTCTTCCACTTCGCTCTTGGGGTTATAATGTTTTTAATTCTCCCGTGTCTTTATGTTGCAATAAACACTGATATACACGGTTTGTAATTTATGTGTTGTTATCGGGCTTTATATTCTCCCTTATATTTCAAAGCCCCGTGCTGTTGTTTTCTTCTCTCGACCTTAAGTAAAGCGATCAAGACTTCTCAGTTTATAGGTATGAAATTTGAAAGAACATAACTAAGATTATCAGCAGAAAGGAAAAGTAATAGCACGTTTTGATTTGTTAAATTACCAGAATTACTGAGGATAGAACTATCAAGAATATATTCTTGATATGTCTTGAGGTTATGAAAGAATCGTGTAACATGGCACATGATGACGTTATAGTATGTGAATCATCATGTTTCATTAGACACTTAGCATGACTTACTGTAATATAATCACGTTGATCAAGTGTCATTATATTATACTAACTCATGCATCAATTTCCAACACTACTTCAAAATCATTCATAATAATTTAGAAACTAAAGTAGTTTCCTTTATGATGTAATATAGATAGCACGAAGAGATTAATAATTTCGGACGAGAATATTTATGAAAATATCTTCAGAAATATCGAAGATATTTATGATGATATGTTGGAATTTCTAAGTTCGATGGTTGATGAAGAAAGGTTTTCCGCAAGATTTTAACATGAGAACGGAGCAAGATATTTGTTGAAGGTTTTATCGGATCCAGAATTACCTGGATTCTTTAAATATATAGTATGGTCCTTGTATTTGGCCTTGGTCCCCTTTATGGTTTGCTCAATCTGTTTTTCAGTACCAAATTTTCTATCGAGCGTTCCTAACAATCCCTTTTTTTTTATCAAACTTTTGGCCGTTTAGACCATCTACAATTTTTCTGTTTCCTCTGCATTTAATGCTACCATACCTGAATCATCGGTTATCAATCCGAGGTGGTTTCAAGAGAATTGTGTTTTTAGATGATTAAGCGCTGATGGTAATATGGTGGAATATAAAAGGTTCCCCGGTAACAATAAAAGAGCATACATATATATCAAGGTGTTAATAAGGTTGTTTTGAACAAAAAGTCGAAGTTGACTTGCTGGAGCTGTGACAAAATTGGCTAATTTGAAAAGAGATTGCAAAGTTATTGTTCGGTAATACTAACGCTAAAGGGATTAGCACAGCTACGTGTTAAACGTTTACTCAATTTCTGAGAGTTTTCAAGTGCATAACTATATGCATAAATCTTTTCTTTTGTAGATGAAGTGCGGTTGGTTCATCCTCTCGATTGAGGTGTTTTCAAGAATCATGAAAGGTTTGAAAGCAGATTGTAATTATGATGATACGAATGGGGTTTAAAATGAAATCAAGTGGCAAACTTGAAGAATTGTTTAGTTTCATATGTTATAATCAATATTTTAATTCATTTTAATTGTCCAGTGTTGGTAGTCCACAGTTGATAGTCCACAGTAACAGTCCAGTAATTCATATATAGTTTAATATATAATATTCGAATTAATTAATAAATATCGTGACCCGTGTACTTGTCTCAGACTCGATCACAACTCAAAGTATATATATTATTTGAGAATCAACCTCAACCCTGTATAGAGAACTCGATCATTACTGCATATAGAGTGTCTATGGTGATTCCAAATAATACATATAGATGCGTCGATATGATATGTCAAAACCTTGTATACGTGTCTCGATATTTAATGTGCGTAAAATAAATAACAGAAATTAAATGACGATAAATAAAGTGCGTAATGTAAATAACAGAAATTAAATGACGATAAATAAAATTGCGAGAATGTAAATTGCGATAAATAAACTGCGATAAATAAATTGCGATAATTAAATGGTAATACGGAATTAACAGTTAGCTAGGAACAGTTAGCTAGGATTTTGTTAGCGTGGATTCTTAATAAAATTTAATATTGTTAATTAGTCTGTTTCTAATCAATTTTTATTGTATCCATTATTTCTTCATTATGCCACTTGTTGGATTCTGATAGGTCAAAATCCAAATATGAAATTGGATGAAAATGGTTATTCTACGGTGAACGGATACGTATAACGGTAGATGTAAATAGGATAGTAAATGGATGTTGAATCAGATTCGAAGAATGTACAGTATAACCTATTAAAGTGAAATCTAAATATTCCTCGGGTATTACCTACCCGTTAAAATATTTTCACCATTAACAGTTTATACGAAAGAATTTTTAATTACAATCTTTATGAAAATATACTTACATATATATTCTCTTCAGATGTAATCATGGATTTAATGAGTTAATATGATATTAATCTCATTTGATTTACCGTTTGAACAAGAATATAAAATCTCTAAAACATTAGAGATTACATAATCTCCATGTCGAACGAAGATAATCGATGTAGAACCATATATAGTATGATGATTATAATCGAGGTACAGAATGAGATGTTGAAGTGTATGATGTGAACTTGAGTTGTTGGTGGTACTGGTATTGATGTTGGTGCTGGTGATGTTGCTGAAGCTGGTACGTTTTGCACCATATTCTCCAAATTGATTACTAGAGCGCGAAGTTCTCCGGGATGATTGTCGGTCGGAACTAGCGAATGAATAAGGTTTAGAATTGTGAATAGAATATCATCGTGTCGAACTACTCCTGAAATGTGGATGAAAATGGTGTTTCTGATAGATTCGCCGGTAAGTGCTTCAGGTTCTTCACCAAGAGTGCAGGTTGGTGAGTGGAAAGGATCGCCTTCTTCTCGTCTCCATTGATTTAGTCGACTACGAAACCATCAGATGAATTGGGAATGGCTGATTGGTTGATTCATTCTGGTGACACTGCTTTCGAAGCTTAAGTGAAACTACATATCGGAGTAGCTGTCGGAATAACTATCAGAATAGTTATCGGAATCTAAGGGACTCGAAATTGTTGAGGGATTCATCTCGTATGATCAGATGAAGGATTTTCGATAAGAAATAGATTATATGATATAGATTAGTACCCTGCAATACATAATTTACATATGCATATATAATACTAAAATCCCATAAGTTACGGAGGAATCTACGGAAGTTGTCAGGCAAAGTTACAGTAACAGATACGCTAAGGTATGAAGTAGCAGATACGCTAAGATATGAAGTAGCAGATACGCTAAGATATGAATTTTGTCTATACACTATTTATGCAATTAATGCAGTAAGATGTGTCAAGACTAATAATGATAAGCAGGTAATTTCCTAAGGATGATAAGCAGATGATTTTCGACAAAAATGATAAGCAAAACTTTTGACATGCAGACACGGTCGAAGTCCAGACTCACTAATGCATCCTAACGACTATCATTTAGACACACTAATGCAAGACATGGTTCGCTAAGACCACCGCTCTGATACCAACTGTAACGACCCGTCCTTATCCTCCTGGACGAAGTCATCAACATTTGGTCCCATTGCGATGATCGACTCCAAGTAATGTCCTTAAAATGAGCAAATGCACAGCGGAAGACCTAATTCGTACCTGAGAATAAACATGCTTTAAAGTGTCAACCAAAAGGTTGGTGAGTTCATAGGTTTATCATATCAATCATTTCAATATATCAATAGACCACAAGATTTTCGTTTATAAATATATGTACACTCGCAAGTGTATAAAAGTATTCTATAAGTTGTAGGCACCCGGTAACAAGCCTTAACATTCATGTTTTACCCTCTGAAGTACACCAGATCAGGTGTGTTTAAAATAACCTCGAAGTACTAAAGCATCCCATAGTCAGGATGGGGTTTGTCAGGCCCAATAGATCTATCTTTAGGATTCGCACCTACCGTACATAGACAAGTAGTTTAATGTTACCAAGCTAAGGGTATATTTCTGGTTTAAACCCACATAGAATTAGTTTTAGTACTTGTGCCTATTTCGTAAAACATTTATAAATCAGCGCATGTATTCTCAGCCCAAAAATATATATAAAAAGGGAGCAAATGAAACTCACCATAATGTATTTTGTAGTAAAAATACATATGACGATATTGAACAACGCAGGGTCGACCTTGGATTCACGAACCTATATCATTTATATATATATTAACATATATAATTGTAATCGAACAAATTTATTATATCTTAAATTATATATTATATTTATTTAATTTGTATGTATCTTTAAAAATGACTAATATTTATATAGTTATATTAATATTTATATATGATTAATATTATATTAAAAATACATCATTTGTTATATATGAATGTTTATATATAAAAAAAAATATGTTTCTTATATGTAATATTATTATAAGTAAATTTTTATATGCATAATATTTATTTGTTGTAAAAATAATAATAATGATAATACTAGTAATAAAAATAATGATGATAATAATAATGATAACAATTATTAATAATAATAATTCTTATGTTCATAATAATAATAGTAATAATAATAATAATAATAATAATAATAATAATAATAATAATAATAATAATAATAATAATGTTGAAAACTACCTTTAAAGCTTTTTCTAAAAATAAATTCCCGAGCCCGGGCTCGAACCCACGACCTCTCGCTTAACGAACACGTACCCAAAACATTGAACCATTAGTGTTTTTCTTGTAATAACTCGGTCTATTAATTATTTATTTTGTCCTACTGTTTATCTTCATCACACTTTCTATCGTCATACTCAACATCCCTTTCAAAAATCACGATCATTTTATCCTAATCGTCGCTCATCATCATCATTTTATGTATCTAGATCGTCATCATCTCATCATGTTTTAACATAATCATGTTCATCATCATTCTATATTTCGTTTTCACCATCATCATCAATATCTTAACATCACGATTTATTATCATGTGAGCACCATCTTTATTGTTCATCACATATGCCATCATCATCATCCTAGCTTCTATCGTCTTCCCTTCGTTATCACAGTCGCCTCATGTATCATAATCATAATATAATCATTATCATCTCTCGTAACTCATCATCATTACTCGTAACTTACATCTCAGAATCATAATTATGATTGCATAATCATAATCATCGTTATTCAAATACCATGTCCTACTATAACATCGTTTTCCCCACTTGTCATCATCTAAAAAAAATATATATAAACAATCGCTAACTAATCGGTCCACTAGCACCAATACAGCTCAACTTTATTAAAGTTTGATTGTGTTGATCGATTCCTTTATGATAAAATCGATGGCCACACCTCAATTTAATAAACCCATTTTACACCAACTCAATTAACAATTAAGGACCCACTCCCTTGACAATTTACGACCCTCTTCAAAACAATCATTTGATGGCTTAAAAAAAATAACAAACAGATACTTAGTATCCTCTTCGGTTTTGGAGTGGGGTCTTGAGTACCCACTTGTGTCGTTAAAGCAACAAGTAGTTATCATAATTCCATTTGGTCGACATGCTGTGATGATTTGTTCCGCTAACATATATTGTACATAAGTTGACAAGGCCTAAATAATATGTGATATAGCTTCATTCTTCACTTGTTTTATTGCTTCGAATTAATAGAAAGGAAACAACAAAAGAAAAATTGTAGCAGATACTCGGGTTTGATTGTTCACGAAGGTAAAAAAAAAAAATGAAGAGAGGGAGAGGAGAGAGAGTAAGGTTGTTCCTGGTGATGTTAGGGTTGTGTTTTACGAGAAAGATGAAGCAGAAGCAGGAGGTCTGGTTCATGACTAGGAACGAACATAGATGGTTAAGTGACGGTTGTTCATGGTGATTCAAAGTTTTGATAAAAAAAATTGCAGGTACAGAGGTGTCGAGCTGTTTGACTTGGTTTTCTTTAATTCTTGATTAAATTGGACTATATAAAGGCTGTAATTGGTAATTGTAATTGTGAAGTGATAATGTAGGTTAACGGGTATCCTAATTCTCTAGAGTTGGTGAGTTTAGGTATGGATCAAAGGTGTACAGATCGACAGAAAGATATGAAGGTACAAAGAAATAAATAAAAAAAAAAATAATAAAGGAGATGGAGATTGGCAACTAATTTTGGATTCATATTAGTGTTTGGATACTTGATTGGTACGATTGGTGCTGTTATGCAACGAATTTTGGGATGTAAACAAAATCACATAAAGTTTGATTGTCACATAAAGTTCGATTGTTACCTAAACAGATTCTGATCTTATATCTATATATATACGATTTTATATAAAGGATATATTAATAATTATAGTTATACTAATAAAAATATAAATACTAATAATAATAATAATAATAAAAATAATATCACTAATTTTATTAACAAGAATGACAATAAATAACAATGATACAAATAAGATACTAATAATCATATATTTATATGAAAAATCATTTTAAATACAACTTAATTACTTTATATCTTATTATACTCATTTAATTTTAATGTTTAAATTATATTTTATAATTTCTATTTATTATATATACTAACATTTATATATATACATATTTATTTACAAACAATTGTTCGTGAAACGTCGAAATTAGTCAAAGATCAAATGTATACATGAACACAGTTCAAAGTTTTTGAAATTCAGTTTAACAGACTTTGCTTATCGTGTCGAAAACATATAAAGATCAAGTTTAAATTTGGTCGGAAATTTCCGGGTCGTCACACATTCCTTGACAGAAGCATAAGATACTAAGTGATGGGATAATGCCAGAACTTTATTAGCAAATCACTTGTCATATGATTAAGAACAAATTTAGAATCATCTGTCAAGATATTTGCTCAAATTATGTTACCTCAAATGGTACAGGTCATCACTAGTATCACCAACCACGGTGTTACACATACAGATCTTCATCCCTTTTATATTTATTTGTTGATTTTTACTTTCTAGCTTAGTATTGGTGATTCAACGCCGTCATCCAAGTTTGATTGATATCTTGGTTCAGAATTATCCATTTTGTTTTTCTCATCATCACCTTCAACATATAAAATTCGATTATTAGTAAAACAAAACACATTCTCTTCTATTAACAGGAGAAATGAAAAGATTAAAGATGAAATCTTGAGAATGCCTCACTTTTTAAACGAAACACAAAAGATACAAAGATTGTACATTAAGAAAGAAGTCCATAGAGAGAGTGAAAGTAGAAGCCAAGTAAAATGGTAAAGGATAAATGAGCTTTTAGTTTTTGATATAAGTATAGAGATCAAGATATAAGTATGGTATGAGTGACGAGGCTTTTGCGGCTTTTGATAATATGATGACGAGTATGGCCGAGTGCGAACCGGTCACGGTTTCCTCTAGTGATATCCCACCTACGCCGGCTAGGAACAAGAATCACCAAAAACGTAAAGAGAAATTGGTTCAAGGCGCTGAAAGGACTAGATTCGACGAGTTCATTGAAGACATTTGAGTTTCCTTTCGATTTCATGTTTTTTAATTAGCTGTAGTATACGGTGTTTGTTTTGTATCGTCTGTTTGGTTCTGGTTCATTCAGTTTAGTTAGGTGAGGCTCGGTATAGATAGTTTGTTTGTAGCCACTTTCTAGGTACGAGCCTTGTCGGGGTGTTTCTTTTGTACTTCTTGTTGAATTCGTTTTCTTTTCAAAAGCGTTTTCAATTTTTATAAAAGTTATCGTTATTTCGCTAAAAAAAAGTAAAGAGATCAAAATGGATTTTTAACTTTTTCGTTTCCTGCCCAAAAGGAAAAGGAATTCAAACACTTTTTCGCATCGAGACCGGTTTTACCTAAAAAGATGTTTCTAAAGTGACACAATAGTGACCAATTTTTTTAAAAAAATCGGTTCCTTATTTTTGTCAAAATTAAACCGACCTTTATTCACTTTAGACACGTGACTTTTCACACTCCACAAAAAATCAGTCTCTTAAAAGGGGTTTATTTTCCTTTTTTTGTAGTAGTGTACATTACACCTTCCCATATCTAACATTCGTGGAATTGAATCTGACGAAACGTTTTTCTTTTACTTAAGTTTTTTTTGACGAATATAATATGTTTATACTTAATAGATATAACACCTACAAACCTGTAATCTTTTAATTGATCCGGTGATAATACTAGTAGACCGGGAACAAGTGTGGGTATTTTTTTTGCATTTGATCTTGCCTTTCCCAAGTAAACTCGGGTCCCCTTTTGGCATTCCAACGGACCTTGACAATCGGGATTCGACTTTGTTTTAGCGTCTTGATGGAGGTGTCCACGATTTCAACCGGTTCCTCCACAAAATGAAGTTTGTCATCAATAGTAAGTTCCTCGAGAGGGATGATGATATCGTCTGCGGCAAGACACTTTTTCAAGTTAGATACATGGAAGGTAGGATGAACGGAGCTCAATTGAGGTGGAAGATCTAAACGATAAGCAACGGTTCCAATACGCTCCAAGATTTTGAAAGGACCAATATACCGCGGATTTAGCTTCCCGCATTTCCCAAAACGGATTACACCTTTCCAAGGTGCGACTTTTAACATTACTCGGTCACCGACTTGAAATTCGAGGTCGTTGTGTCGTTTGTCGGTATAGCTCTTTTGACGACTTCGGGCTGTCCTAAGCCTATCTTGGATTTGAACGATTTTCTCGGTTGTTTCATGAATGAGTTCGGGTCCGATGATTTGTGTGTCGCCTACTTCGGCCCAACAAAGAGGTGAACGACATTTTCGACCATATAAAGCTTCGAATGGTGCGGCGTTAATACTCGCATGATAACTATTGTTGTAGGAGAATTCGGCGAGAGGCAAGTGCTTATCCCAAGCTTTTCCAAAGTCGACGACGCAAGCTCGTAGCATGTCTTCCATGGTTTGAATTGTGCGTTCGCTTTGTCCGTCGGTTTGCAGATGGTATGCGGTGCTCATGTCTAAACGCGTTCCCAACGCTTCTTGTAAAGTACGCCAAAATCTAGAAACAAATCGGCCATCTCGGTCGGAGATAATCGATAAGGGCACATCGTGTCGGGCTACGATTTCTTTAATGTAAAGTTGTGCGAGTTTCTCCATGTTGTCGGTTTCCTTCATGGCCAGGAAATGCGCGGATTTGGTGAGACGGTCTACAATAACCCAAATAGTATCATAACCGCCAACCGTCTTTGGTAGTTTGGTGATAAAATCCATCGTTATCCTTTCCCACTTCCATTGCGGGATTTCGGGTTGTTGAAGTAGTTCGGACGGTCTTTGATGTTCAGCTTTGACTTTGGAGCAAGTTAGGCACTTTCCAACATAAGTAGCAACGTCCCTTTTAATGTTCGGCCACCAATATTATTCCTTGAGGTCGTGATACATCTTATTGGCACCGGGGTGAATCGAATATCTTGACTTATGGGCTTCGTCTAAAATAAGGCTTCGCAAGTCCCCATAACTAGGCACCCAAATTCTTCCGGCAAAATATCGGAGTCCGGTTTCTTTAACTTCGAATCGAGAGGTGAGGATGTTCAAGTGTTCGAGAGAGATGTTTTCATCCTTGAGAGCCTCGTCTTGGGCAACACGAATTTGGCTATTGAGGTTGGTGTGAATGGTGATGTTTAAAGCTCGGACACGAAGAGGCACCGCTCTTTCTTTTCGACTTAAGGCATCGGCTACTACGTTTGCCTTCCCAGGATGGTAACGAAGCTCACAATCATAATCGTTTAAAGTTTCAATACACCGTCGTTGTCTCATGTTTAGTTGCTTTTGATCGAAGATGTGTTGGAGGCTTTTGTGATCGGTAAAGATAGTACTCTTGGTTCCATAAAGATAGTGTCTCCACATTTTAAGTGCAAAGACAACGGCTCCGAATTCGAGATCATGTGTCGTATAGTTCCGTTCATGAATTTTCAATTGTCGAGAGGCATAAGCAATGACTTTCTTTCGTTGCATCAATACACACCCAAAACCATGTTTCGAGGCATCGCAATATACAACAAAATCATCATTGCCTTCGGGAAGTGACAAGATAGGAGCGGTGGTTAGCTTTGTTTTCAAGATTTGAAATGCGGATTCTTGTTCGGTTGTCCAAACGAATTTTCTTCCCTTATGAGTTAAAGCGGTTAGAGGACGAGTGACCAAAGAGAAATCTTTGATGAATCTACGATAGTATCCGGCGAGACCCAAGAATTGACGAATGTGAGTAGGAGTAGTAGGAGTCTCCCATTTACTAATGGCTTCGATTTTTGATGGATCGACTTTAATACCTTGGTCACTTACAACATGACCAAGAAATTGAACTTCCTTCAACCAAAATTCACACTTGGAGAATTTGGCATAGAGTCGTTCTTGTCTCAAGAGTTCAAGCACAAGTCGGAGATGTTGTTCGTGTTCTTCTTCGCTTTTAGAATAGACCAAGATGTCATCGATGAACACAATAACAAATTTATCGAGATACGGTTTGCACACGCGGTTCATAAGATCCATGAACACCGCCGGTGCGTTAGTGAGACCAAATGGCATAACAAGAAATTCATAACTACCACAACGAGTTCGAAAAGCGGTTTTGGAGACATCTTCTCCCTTAACCCTTAATTGATGATAACCCGAGCGAAGATCGATTTTTGAATATACACAAGACCCTTGTAGTTGATCAAAGAGGTCATCGATGCGCGGAAGAGGATATCGGTTCTTAACCGTCAATTTTTTTAGTTCACGATAATCAATGCACATTCGTAGGGATCCGTCTTTCTTTTTAACAAACAAAATCGGAGCGCCCCAAGGTGAATGGCTAGGTTGGATAAAACCACGATCAAGTAGTTCTTGGATTTGACTTTGCAATTCTTGCATTTCGGATAGAGCGAGTCTATATGGTGCACGTGCTACGGGTGCGGCTCCTAGAATAAGATCGATTTGGAATTCAACCGGTCGATGAGGTGGAAGACCCGGCAATTCGTCGGGAAATACATCGGAATAATCACTAATAATTGGCACATCATCGATGTGCTTCTTATCGGACTCGACTTTCTTAACGTGAGCAAGGATCGCAAAACAACCCTTACGGAGTAGTTTTCTAACTTTAATGCATGAAACGAGGTTGAGTCCGATGCAACTCTTATCGCCATAAACAATCAAAGGTTCACCATTCTCGATAGGAATCCGGATTGCGTTAAGATCACAAAGGACGTGAGATTTTGTTTTGGCTAGCCAATTCATACCGATTATTACATCGAAGCTTCCTAGTTCCATGGGTATCAAGTCAATTTCAAACTCATTACCCAAAATGTTTAACGTACACCCCCGATAATATGTGTCGGCACTCAATAGTTTCCCGTTGGCCACTTCAATGGTATAAGTGGTATCTAGTGGGAGTGGTGTAGTGCTAAAAGAATGAATCAAAGTCTTGGATACAAAGCATTTATCGGCACCCGAATCGAATAAACAAGTAACATAAGTGTTGTTGAGAAGAAACGTACCCGTGACTAATTCATTGTCATCTCGGGCTTCCTCGGTGTTGATGTTGAAAGCCCGGCCACGCGTATTGGGTGTAGCGACCCTACAAAATCATCATTGACGGCGCCGCTAACTTAGGTCCCATTACGTGGTCGTAGTCCCTATATGAGACTCGTTTGACCAAAATTATGTCGCATTCATTTGAAAAGTACAAGACTTACAAAGTTTAGTTTACCAAACGGATCGACAACAAGTTTAAGTTTACAAAAGTATAATGTATAAATGAAATAAACTTGAGACATAATATAAGTTGAAAGTCACGGTTGCTATAAATAGCGTATGCAAGTATGCTTGACTCCAAGCAAGTAATCAAAGTGTATGCATGTATGCTTGACCCCAAGCAAGTATGAGTGTACGCGGAAGCATGTATCAAATAGCCATGTATGAACCTGAGAAACATATAAAAAACTGTCAACGAAAATCGTTGGTGAAATCATAGGTGTTTGTAAACGTTGTTTTTGAACCACAAGATTTTGTATTTCCATAACGTTGATTATCTAAATCGTTTGCATTCCAAAAGTTTGTTCGCGAGCACCCAATTATCAAGACTTAACGTTTCCTTCCATAGAACCCCATCACAATAGTGTTAGAACATACACTGTTTCTCGAAAATATATTTCATCCGTAGACGGTAGCGAACCGTCCTTAATGAGGGTTTGTCAAACCCGTATGGCCACACAATATAAGTTCTCGCTTACACCCTGCAAGTGTAACTAATGATAATCGAATTGAGGATTTTTGTTCTAACTCGCTGTGGAATGTTTGTTTCCTTGTACTTGTGTTCAAAGTATAAAAGTATGTAGTATAAAACTGTATATGTTTCTCATCCCATAATTTAAAAGTATAAAAGTTGTTGAAAGATGGGACTATGATCTCACCTCGAGTGCATGAGTATAAAAGTACTTCACAAAGTAAACGTGTACATGATAGTTGCTTAGCCTCGACCTAAACAAGTAAGTTGTATCAATTAACCGGTTACGACACAAGGTCGGGTGAAATGTGTTCAATTAGTCCTATGGCTCGTTACGACTCGATTAAATATAGCATGTGAATCAATTTGTCAAGTTTCATGCAAGATACAAGTATAGAAACAAGTTAGGAAGATTGCACAATCATTTGGTTAAGTTTGACAAAAAGTCGAACTTCGGTCGATCAAAGTCAACGAAAAGTCAACACGTTCGGGTCGGGTCCCGAACTATTTTTATGAGGTTTTTAATCATATATGAGCATGTTAGAACAAGTTACATGTGAATCGGAGGTGCGTAGCATAGCAAACATTATTCAAAAATCGACAAAGTTGGACAGACCACTTTGGCACGCCGCGCGGGTATATGGCGCGCCGCGCCATTACCTGTGCAGAGAATTCTGGCAGTTTTCACACTCAAGCACGAATCCAACTTCAAATACCCATAAATCCTAAACCGTAAACATCCAAAACAAGTATCTTATATCGTTAGAAAGGTATTTTGACAAGGAATACAACTAACCTATTTTCATCAAGCAAAAACATCATTTATAATAGCCGAAATCTCGTCAAGTGGTCATTAAATGTTCAAAACCATCGTTTCAAGTTTACAAAACGCATTTTAAGATTCGGGAATGCAATTCACACATATGATATGCCGTTTTGAAAGTAATGAAACATACAATACAACTAATCGCTAACTAATAACATTTCATGGCATTCAAAACATCAAAATTTCCTTTTAGAGTTCATCAAACCCTAATCAAGAATCACAAAACCAATAATCATGTTAATGATGTTTTCCAAATCAACCTACACATCAAATTGATGCTAAAGATGCTAGTAACACTTTTAAAACATAAACTCTAACAATTTAACAACATTAACTCATCCAAAATTAAGGATTAAGCACACCCATTTCAAATGTTCAAACTAGTTACTCAAAACAACGAATCGAGCAAACAAAACATATATTCATGTTATACACGAGCCATAGACACTAACTAACACCATTTCAAGTCAAAAACACGAATTTAGAGAAAATCTAGAGTTTTAGAAATGTTAACGAAATGTGAAGAAATTTGTACCAAAATGTAGAGGATGAAGAGAGGATCACGAATATGTAATTTGTTTTGATGTTTGCTTGCTTGAATTGATTTAGATGATGAATCTTTGAAGATGTTTAAAATGGTTTCTTGGTAACTAGAGAGAAAAGAGAGAAATGGAAGAGGAAGTGAATGAGTGGTGGTAGTGGTGGGTTGACTAGTTGACCTAGTCAACTAGTTTGCCCACTTGACGCCAATAGTCCCTCGACCTTAAAAGCGGGTGCGGGATTTAACCAAACGGATATTTTAAACACGCGAGAGTAAACGGAATGTGTTATAATCCAATAACGGAAATATTAAGAACATTAGTTAACGAAAGTTTTAATTTAGATAATGGAAGATATTATCAAAAAAAAAAAAAGACGGTGTTAAAATAAATTTAACGGAAAAACGTGGGATGTTACATTACCTACACCTTAAAAGAAATTTCGTCCCGAAATTTAGTTGGAAGTAGTAGTTGTTGTTTCTTCTCCGAAACCTTGCGTTTCCGATTCCACGAATGAGTGAAGGTACTTCCTTGGACATTCCAACGAACTTTGATGGTCGGGAGTTTACGTTGTTTTAAAGTTTGGTTTCACGATTTATAGTTTCAACCGGTCCTCCTAGAAATTGAAGTTTATCGTTGATAGTAAGTTCATTGAAGAGGATAACAAGTTCTTGTTTCGCAAGACACACCTTTAAGTTTGATACACAGAATGTAGGATGAACGGAATTTGTTTGAGTCGGAAGTTCGAAACGGTAAGCAATGGGCACAACACGCCCCAAGATTTCAAAAGGATTAAAAATATCGCGGATTTAGCTTTCTACGCTTCCGAAACGGACTACACCTTTTCAAGGTGCGACTTTTAACGTTACGCGATTACCTAAATGGAATTTGGGAGGTTTACGTCTAACATCGGCATAGTGGCGATTACGAGCCCTCGAGCCTTTCTTGGATTTGAACGATTTTAACGGTTATTTCATGAATGAGTGCGGGTCCGGTGATTCGATTATCATTTACTTGGTTCTACAAAAGGAGAATGACGTTTCCGGTCACATAAGATTCCAAAAGGTGTGACGTTAAGACTTGAATGATAACCATCGGCGTAAGAGGATTTAGTAAAGGCAATGACTTTTCTCAAGAAATTTTAAAGTCGATAACACGAATTCGTTTTATGATTTCCAAGGTTTGAATGGTATGTTTGTTTGGCCCTTCGAGATGCGTTGATGTGTTGTACTCATGTTTAAACGTGGTCCCGAGGCTTTTCGAAAAGCACTCCGAAATCTAGAAGTGAAACAAGAATCTCGATCTGAAATGAGGTACATTTCTGTAAGGTATGTTTGAACGGGTACATCAGGACTCGAAAACGTTAGTTAGAACAAATTTCTCAAGAAATTTGCGTCGCGAAAGATTTATCTGTTTCCAAAAACGTTTGTCGGAGCAAGTTCTCATCGGTTTCTGAAAACGTTCGTCGGGGCTATTCACCCTCGAGGCGAGTACTAGTATAAAGTGAAGAGTCTATCTCTCCATTGAAAATTTAGAATCAAAGATTTCCTTATACGGAAGTACGAGTGTAATACGAGAGAAGTTTCCACCTCGGTGTGAGCATAACAGGTATATTGTAGTTCGTTGATAAAACTGTGCGAGGACGAGATAGTATTCATGTATAACGCATGTTTGAAGTTGAAAGAATTCGTCATTCATTCGGAAGCATAAATATGGTTCGACAATATTCGAAGGTGTGTCCCCGGTATGGTTGTTGTCAGTACTTTCGGAGTTTTCAGATGTCCAAACATGAAAAATGAAGTCATGTACATGGCACATGGTGGTGATTAGGTTGATCGAGTCCAATCACCATCACGAGTCATTAGAACTTTGGTATGGATTACCGTAATATAACCACGTTGATCGAGTGTCGTTATATTACGCTAACTCATACCTCCATTCCCACATCACTCCATAACATCAAGTTCGTGTAACTGTGAAGATCTAGAATGAACAAAGGGTAACGACGTCTCAAACGTGACTCGTATTAAATCGAAAGAATTTCTGCAACTCTAAAGAAGCGTTCCCCGAGGGAAGTGTATAAATGTTTGTTCACGTCAATGCGGTTCGAGTCAGACAATAATGTATTTAGGTATGAAAAGAGTAACGAGTCATGATAACGAGTAGCACGCAACCGTAGTGATAAATGTTGATGACGATACTCACCTAGAGTAGTGATGGTAGTAACACCAAAAAGTAGATAGTAAGAAACACCAGTGGGAAACCGATAGTAAGTTGAAACGGTGGCAAATAACAATCCGGGAGACAGAGTTCCCGAACAAGTGTGACTAATGAAGTCGTCGTCATCCATACGTGTATGAATCTTAAATTTACGTGTGTTACCAGAAAGTGACAGAATACGGATTCGTATGATGAAAGTTGGGTACCATTAAAAAGTTTGCCTAAGAATGATTCAAGTATAATGCACAAGTAGTCAAGTAAGTGCTATCTATAGCAAATGTATGTCAGAATGCAATGGCTAACTATCCGGTTGTAGTCTAGATTCACTAATGTGTCCCAACGACTCTGTCAGACACACTAATGCACATCCTAGTTCCCTACAACCAACGCTCTGATACCATCTGTAGCGACCCGACAAAATAATCATTGACGGCGCCGCTAACTTAGGTCCCATTACGTGGTCGTAGTCCCTATATGAGACTCGTTTGACCAAAATTATGTCGCATTCATTTGAAAAGTACAAGACTTACAAAGTTTAGTTTACCAAACGGATCGACAATAAGTTTAAGTTTACAAAAGTATAATGTATAAATGAAATAAACTTGCGACATAATATAAGTTGAAAGTCACGGTTGCTATAAATAGCGTATGCAAGTATGCTTGACTCCAAGCAAGTAATCAAAGTGTATGCATGTATGCTTGACCCCAAGCAAGTATGAGTGTATGCGGAAGCATGTATCAAATAGCCATGTATGAACCTGAGAAACATATAGAAAACTGTCAACGAAAATCGTTGGTGAAATCATAGGTGTTTGTAAACGTTGTTTTTGAACCACAAGATTTTGTATTTCCATAACGTTGATTATCTAAATCGTTTGCATTCCAAAAGTTTGTTCGCGAGCACCCAATTATCAAGACTTAACGTTTCCTTCCATAGAACCCCATCACAATAGTGTTAGAACATACACTGTTTCTCGAAAATATATTTAATCCGTAGACGGTAGCGAACCGTCCGTAATGAGTGTTTGTCAAACCCGTATGGCCACACAATATAAGTTCTCGCTTACACCCTGTAAGTGTAACTAATGATAATCGAATTGAGGATTTTTGTTCTAACTCGCTGTAGAATGTTTGTTTCCTTGTACTTGTGTTCAAAGTATAAAAGTATGTAGTATAAAACTGTATATGTTTCTCATCCCATAATTTAAAAGTATAAAAGTTGTTGAAAGATGGGACTATGATCTCACCTCGAGTGCATGAGTATAAAAGTACTTCACAAAGTAAACGTGTGCATGATAGTTGCTTAGCCTCGACCTAAACAAGTAAGTTGTATCAATTAACCGATTACGACACAAGGTCGGGTGAAATGTATTCAATTAGTCCTATGGCTCGTTACGACTCGATTAAATATAGCATGTGAATCAATTTGTCAAGTTTCATGCAAGATACAAGTATAGAAACAAGTTAGGAAGATTGCACAATCATTTGGTTAAGTTTGACAAAAAGTCGAACTTCGGTCGGTCAAAGTCAACAAAAAGTCAACACGTTCGGGTCGGGTCCCGAACTATTTTTCTGAGGTTTTTAATCATATATGAGCATGTTAGAACAAGTTACATGTGAATCGGAGGTGCGTAGCATAGCAAACATTATTCAAAAATCGACAAAATTGGACAGACCACTTTGGCGCGCCGCGCGGGTATATGGCGCGCCGCGCCATTACCTGTGCAGAGAATTCTGGCAGTTTTCACACTCAAGCACGAATCCAACTTCAAATACCCATAAATCCTAAACCGTAAACATCCAAAATAAGTATCTTATATCGTTGGAAAGGTATTTTGACTAGGAATACAACTAACCTATTTTCATCAAGCAAAAACATCATTTATAATAGCCGAAATCTCGTCAAGTGGTCATTAAATGTTCAAAACCATCGTTTCAAGTTTACAAAACGCATTTTAAGATTCGGGAATGCAATTCACACATATGATATGCCGTTTTGAAAGTAATGAAACATACAATACAACTAATCGCTAACTAATAACATTTCATGGCATTCAAAACATCAAAATTTCCTTTTAGAGTTCATCAAACCCTAATCAAGAATCACAAAACCAATAATCATGTTAATGATATTTTCCAAATCAACCTACACATCAAATTGATGCTAAAGATGCTAGTAACACTTTTAAAACATAAACTCTAACAATTTAACAACACTAACTCATCCAAAATTAAGGATTAAGCACACCCATTTCAAATGTTCAAACTAGTTACTCAAAACAACGAATCGAGCAAACAAAACATATATTCATGTTATACACGAGCCATAGACACTAACTAACACCATTTCAAGTCAAAAACACGAATTTAGAGAAAATCTAGAGTTTTAGAAATGTTAACCAAATGTGAAGAAATTTGTACCAAAATGTAGAGGATGAAGAGAGGATCACGAATATGTAATTTGTTTTGATGTTTGCTTGCTTGAATTGATTTAGATGATGAATCTTTGAAGATGTTTAAAATGGTTTCTTGGTAACTAGAGAGAAAAGAGAGAAATGGAAGAGGAAGTGAATGAGTGGTGGTAGTGGTGGGTTGACTAGTTGACCTAGTCAACTAGTTTGCCCACTTGACGCCAATAGTCCCTCGACCTTAAAAGATTGTGCGGGATTTAACCAATCGGATATTTTAAACACGCGAGAGTAAACGGAATGTGTTATAATCCAATAACGGAAATATTAAGAACATTAGTTAACGAAAGTTTTAATTTAGATAATGGAAGATATTATCAAAAAAAAAAAAGACGGTGTTAAAATAAATTTAACGGAAAAACGTGGGATGTTACATTGGGGTTATCTTTCTTCTTCGGGCATGCATTTATATAATGGACCGTTTGGCCACATTCGTAACAAGTGCCCGTTTTTGGTGCATTGGGCCCCTTTCGAGCGATGGGGGCGACACTTTTACATTCGTTGGCCTTATGACTAACTCCTTGGCACCGATGGCGAATTAGCTTGCCACATTCACCAAAGTGGTGCTTGTTGCATTTGTTGCAAAGAGGTAGGTTTTCGGCATAACCTTTCTTGCCGTCGGAGGTGTAAGGCTTCTTGGCAAAGTTGTTGTTGCTTGGTTGGGAGGTTTCCCATTTTCTTTTGTTGTTACCCGACTTATCCTCGGCTTTAGGTGCCGGTACTACAATTTCGTCCACCGTTTCTATCAACTTGCGGGCCATGTTCAAAGCTTCTTGATGATTAGTGGGTTTGGATGACATTACCCCATGTTTGATGCTCTTTGGGAGACCATCCATGTAAAGTTCAACCCTTAAAGCTTTGGGGTTCACAAGGTTCGGGCACATCAAGGCTAGTTCGAAAAATCGTTGATTATAAGCCTTGAGATCGTTTCTGACCGCTTTCAAAGTTCTTAGCTCTTGTTCGAGCCTTCGGGTTTCTTCACGAGGGAAATATTCGACGATTATCTTTTCCCGTAGGTCGGCCCAAGAGAGGGCATGAGCTTCATCGGTACCCACCGATTGTACATAGGTGTTCCACCATGTGAGGGCAACACCGGCGAAAGTGTGAGTGGAGTATTTGACCTTATCTTGGTCCCGACAACTGCTTATGCTAAAGACGGCCTCCGTTTGTTCGAACCATCGAGTGAGAGTAACCGGTACCCCGGTCCCATCAAAAGTATGAGGTTTGCACCCCATGAAGGCTTTATAGGAGCACCCCTCGCTTGAGTTACCGGCTCCTTGATTGTTGTTGTTGTGGTTGTTGTTATTGTTGTTGTTGGAGGAGTGACCGGCCATGGCCGCATCCACGGCGGTGGCTATCATTCATTGTAGAGCTTGTTCGGGAGTCTCATGGCGTGGCACACGACGAGGAGGCATTGTTCCTTCAAAACACAAGAATACCGTTGATTAGTATTTTCAATAATACTAATCATGATATGGAATAAGGATCGAGAGAAAAAATTTCCTTGACTCGCCTTAAATTCTTTATGCCATAGTGTCGGAACGTTCATATGAGTCACCGTAATATAATCCTGGAAATTATATTACCCTAATTCATATGTGCATTCGACATCATTTCATATAGTCAAGGTGGCGTGTCAATCAAATTAAACAACGTGATATTAAGATGAACAAAGAGTAGATATGAGTAGAAAAGTTCGAGTATAAATGCACAAGTAGTCAAGTAATTCCTACTTCAAGTCTATATGCCGGTTGTAGTCTAGACTCACTAATGTACCCTATGACTAGGGGTTGACACCAATGAACTCTAAATCCCTACAACCAATGCTCTGATACCATCTGTAGCGACCCGACAAAATCGTCATTGACGGTGCCGACTACTTAGGTCCCATTACGTGGTCATAAGTCTTTAAAATGACGTTTGACCGAAAATATGTCGCATTCATTTCAAAAGTTAAGATTTGTTCCCAAGTTTACAAGAATCGTTCATCCAAAAGTTACGTTACAACGTTATAAGTACAATTGAAATCTATGCGACATGATTTAAAAGTAGCCAAAAGATGCTCCATGTATGCATGTATATACTCGACATCCAAACAAGTATCAAAAGTAATGAGCGGAAGCATGTATCACAAAACGTTTAAGGACCTGAGAAAAACATAGAAATCTGTCAACGAAAACGTTGGTGAAATCATAGGTTTAAGTAAGTAAGTACAAGTGAACCACAAGATTTGTAACATTGATATAATAGTAATACATTCCAAAAGTTTGTTTCACGAGCACCCAATTATCAATGCTTAACATTCCTTCCATAGAACCCCATCACAATAGTGTTAGAACATACACTGTTTCTCGAAAATATATTTCATTCGTAAACGGTAGCGAACCGTTTGAATGAGGGATTGTCAAACCCATATGGCCATATAACATAAGTTCTCACTTACACCCGGCAAGTGTAACTAATGATAATCGAATTGAGGATTTTTGTTCAAACTCGTATGTAGAATGTTTGTTTTCCTGTACTTGTGTTCACTTAGTAAAAAGAAATGTTTATGTTTTTTCATCTCAAATGTAAGTTCAAAAGAGTAAAAGTGGGACTATGATCTCACCTTGAGTGCACGTATGTAAAAATACTTCAACAAGTAAACATGTGCAAGAACGAATGCTAGTCTTGACCTAAACAAATAGGTTTGTATCAATAACGGTAAACACGATAGGTCAAAGTGTTCAAGTAGTCCTATGGCTCGTTAAGACTCGATCATAATAGCATGTGAATCAAATTGTCATGTTTCATGTAAGGTACAAGTATAAAAGCATGTTAGAATGATTGCACAAACATTTGGTTAAGTTTGATTAAAAGTCAACTTTGGTCGGTCAAAGTCAACAAAAAAGTCAACATGTTCAGGTCGGGTCCCGAACTATTTTTCTGAGGTTTTTATTCATATATAAGCATGTTAGAACAAGTTACATGTGAATCGGAGGTCCATAGCGTGCCAAACATTTTTCATATTTTGACCATGTAGGTTAGAATCAAACTACGCCTATTGTCGCGCCGCGACAAAGGCTGGCCGCGCCGCGCCGCGACAAAGGCTGGCCGCGCCGCGGCGCATAACGGGTGCTGGTACCTGGTCAGTCTCAATTGTATAAGTCCCAAACCAAAACTCTTTCAAGCATAAATCACAAACCGCTAACACTTAGAACTCGTATGTTATATCGTTAGAAAGGTAATTTGACAAAGAACACAACAAAATACATTTCACCAACCAAAAACATTATTTGCAATAACCGACTTTTCAAATCAAATGATCAATCAATGCACACATTTAATGCTTCAAATTTTACAAGTGCACATTTATGATTCGGGCATTTAATGCATACATAAAACAAGCCTTTTTGTAGATAATCAAGCATACAATACAACTAACTACTTACTAACAACAATTCATGGCATTCAATACATTAAATGTTCACATTCAATTCTATCAAACCCTAACTAGGGATGGCAACGGATACCCGATCCAGTGGATATCCATCCGATCCACCCGATTATTCGTGGATATGGACGATCTAAATGGATATGGATATGGATGTGGATGAAAAAATTTCATCCATGGATGAACCCGCTTTCACCCGAAAGAACTAAATATATAAATTTATCACTCAAATTAGTATCATTTATGAAGTGATATTTCATTAATTATATTCATATTCATCTTTCTTTATATTTTTTCTAAAAATATAACTTTTTCTTATATTTTGTTTTGTTTAAATAATCAAATGCATTTATCGTACTTTGGTGGTTCAAATGTGATTCCATGTAACTAAAAGTAAGCAACTTGCATGTCGATATCTTTACACGTTTAATAGGTTATCTATTGAATATTTGTTATATAGATTAGTAAAATGTGACTTTCGGTCGCATAAACTATTAAAAATATTACTTTTGATCGTATATAGTGAACCACCACTTATAATTGTTAAAAATAAAATAAATTTAAACGGATATGGATAATTATCCATTAACCCGCTTTACCCGACGGATATGAATATGGATGGATGAAAAGTAAAAAAAATAAATGGATATGGATATGGATACGGCCTCACCCGATCCATATCCGATCCATTGCCATCCCTAACCCTAACCAATAACATCAAAATCACTAATCAAGTTTATGGAGTTTTCTCAAGCAACCTACACATCAAATTGAAGCTAGTGATACTAGGAACACATTTAATACATGTACTTATATCATTTAACAACATTCAAGCAATCAAATCATCAAATCAAACACACCAAAGTTCATATTCAAGCTAGTTACTTCAAACAACGGGATCGAGCATATAAATCATATAATCATGTTAGACTTGAGCCATAGACACTAATTAACAACTTTATAAGTTTAAAACATCAAGAACACAAAATCTAGTGATTTTAGAAAGTTATCCAAATGTAATGAAATCGGTATGGAATCGAAGAGGAAGTTGCAAGGATTCCAAATATGTAATTCGTTTTGATTGATGCTTGCTTGAACGGATTTAGATGATGAATCTTTGAAATGAAGATTGAGAGAAATTTGGAAAGTATTAAATGAAAATGGAAATGAAATGAAAAAGGAAATGGGGAGGTGGGGTTGACTAGTCAAATGCTAGTCACCTCTTTGGCACTTTGGCGAAACTAGTCCCTCGAGTTCGGTTGCGGGTGCGTGATTTACCTAAACGAGATATTTTTAAAATGCGTATTAACGGGAGATGTTATAAATATATAACGGACTTTAAAATAGTTAAAAGGAAAGTAAACGGAAAAAGGCGGGATGTTACAGTGTTGACCTTTTTAAGCATGTTTATTCTCAGGTACTTAAATATTGCTTCCGCTGTATATCTACTGCTTTGATGATGATTGCTTGCTATGCTTGGAGTCTTCATTACATATCATATCAATTAAAGGCATATTTATCTTCCGCTGCAAAATTCAACAAAACGTCTCATGTAGAGTCGTTCTCGTTTATACAACTGTGATTTGATATAATTAGACACAAATACCCCAGGCCCTATTTGGGGGTGTCAAATATACACTTATACGTCAAATGTGCCTATGTGAGCCAGATGTATTCCTTGACAGAAGCATAAGATACTAGGTGATGGGATAATGCCAGAACTTTATTAGCAAATCACTTGTCATATGATTAAGAACAAATTTAGAATCATCTGTCAAGATATTTGCTCAAATTATGTTACCTTAAATGGTACATGTCATCACTAGTATCACCAACCACGGTGTTACACATACAGATCTTCATCCCTTTTATATTTATTTGTTGATTTTTACTTTCTAGCTTAGTATTGGTGATTCAACACCGTCATCCAAGTTTGATTGATATCTTGGTTCAGAATTATCCATTTTGCTTTTCTCATCATCACCTTCAACATATAAAATTCGATTATTAGTAAAACAAAACACATTCTCTTCTATTAACAGGAGAAATGAAAAGATTAAAGATGAAATCTTGAGAATGCCTCACTTTTTAAACGAAACACAAAAGATACAAAGATTGTACATTAAGAAAGAAGTCCATAGAGAGAGTGAAAGTAGAAGCCAAGTAAAATGGTAAAGGATAAATGAGCTTTTGGTTTTTGATACAAGTATAGAGATCAAGATATAAGTATGGTATGAGTGACGAGGCTTTTGCGGCTTTTGATAATATGATGACGAGTATGGCCGAGAGCGAACCGGTCACGGTTTCCTCTAGTGATATCCCACCTACGCCGGCTAGGAACAAGAATCACCAAAAACGTAAAGAGAAATTGGTTCAAAGCGCCGAAAGGACTAGATTCGACGAGTTCATTGAAGACATTTGAGTTTCCTTTCGATTTCATGTTTTTTAATTAGCTGTAGTATATGGTGTTTGTTTTGTATCGTCTTTTTGGTTCTGGTTCATTCAGTTTAGTTAGGTGAGGCTCGGTTTAGATAGTTTGTTTGTAGCCGCTTTCTAGGTGCGAGCCTTGTCGGGGTGTTTTGTACTTCTTGTTGAATTCGTTTTATTTTCAAAAGCGTTTTCAATTTTTATAAAAGTTATCGTTATTTCGCCAAAAAAAAAGTAAAGAGATCAAAATGGATTTTTAACTTTTTCGTTTCCTGCCCAAAAGGAAAAGGAATTCAAACACTTTTTCGCATCGAGACCGGTTTTACCTAAAAAGATGTTTCTAAAGTGACACAATAGTGACCAATTTTTTTTAAAAAATCGGTTCCTTATTTTTGTCAAAATTAAACCGATCTTTATTCACTTTAGACACGTGACTTTTCACACTCCACAAAAAATCACTCTCTTAAAAGGGGTTTATTTTCCTTTTTTGTAGTAGTGTACATTACACCTTCTCATATCTAACATTCGTGGAATTGAATCTGACGAAACGCTTTTCTTTTACTTAAGTTTTTTTTGACGAATATAATATGTTTATACTTAATAGATATAACACCTACAAACCTGTAATCTTTTAATTGATCCGGTGATAACACTAGTAGACCGAATACCACTTGGTTTTTATCAATTAATTGTATGTTTTTTACTTTTAAATGACTAATTCATCCCAAGTAAGATGCAACATTTTAGATATTTAGAAAAAACACTATACAATTCTATGTAATTCCAAAACAAGTACTGTCATACATTGTTCATGTGTGATTTTTATTTGATTATTATTCTTTTTCTTTATTTTCTTTAATTCTTTAATGGAGTATATAAGCACTTAATAATTGTACGGAGTTATAAACTATAATTATTAAGTTGATTAAATCATTTTTAGAGTTGCAATCACTTGCATCCATAAATTTGCTTGAAAACAAAGGGACCAATGAGAACGCGACATGTGGCGCGAAATCACATGTGATTGAAAAAAAAAAATTCGAAAATTTTTTTTTTTAAATTTTTTTCGGAAATTTTTTTTTCAAATTTTTTTTTCCGAAATTTTTTTTTTTTAAAAATCATATGTGATTATGCATGTCAATCACATGTGATTGTAAACCCAATCACATGTGATTATGCATGGCAAATCCAATCACATGTGATTGTACAATTCAATCACATGTGATTGTGCAGGTAAATCACATGTGATTGTAAAAAAAAAAAAAAATTAAAATTTTTTTTTTTTAAATTTCGAAAAAAATTTAAAATTTTTTTTTTCAAAAAAACATTTTTGATTTTTTTTTCAATCACATGTGATTTTCGCAACACGTGTCGCGCTCTCATTGATCCCTTGAATCTCAACTTAATTTATGGACTCAAATGAATATTTCTCATCATTTTTAATCCGAAAAATATATCAAAATAATAAGTTAATATAAAATTTTCACCCTCATAAGAAAAAAGTGTATGCAATTTTTACATGTTTGAGAAAAAAATATGGAAATGATTTCTATATCTAATAGAAAAAATCTAATACAATTTTACCTTTCAATGAAATTTTTTGATGAATTTTTAACCTTTCAATTTTACAGGATAAAATTTAATGCATTTATAATAATCGTTTCCTTTTATTTTTCAGAATAAGTTTAATTTATCTTTAAGTTGAAGTAATATTCCATAAATATAGACACACTTCTATTATTTTGAATCAGGGTGCTAGTGCGCTACCACACCCCACACTTTCATTCAGTCCCTTCGACAGTCAACAAACCCTAAAATTATCAAACCCTCGAATTAATCTTCCATTTTTATCTTCGATTCCAGTGGATGAACTTAATAATCAACAACGTATAACGAAACGATGAATTAGACGAAGTAAGCGATCTCATCATCATCATCATCATCATCATCATCATCATCATCACAATCGAAATCGGACAAAAGGTTTTTCTACTTTTCTCGATTACTGTTATTATTATTATTAAATAGGTTTCGTCGTCGATTATATAATTTAATATGTATATAAAAACTTATGAAAATTGCATAAATGTATGGATTTATACTTGTACTGTTTAATTTATCAGGCATTGTGCATTTGTATATATGATGTGCATTTTTCCATGTTCATCACGGATAATGTGTTTCTGACCCTGCAATCCTGCATTATTAACCTTGTTGTTCATTTTGACCAATGCATACTCTGATTTGTTATTGCTATAAGATTAAAATTATGTGCGGTTTGTAGAAGAGATTCATCTTAATTGTCACTTGATTATTATAGATAGAATAATCAAATAATTGATATTTTTACATTTTTTAAAGTATCTGAACAAGGTCCTGAGTGAAGTAAGCTGTTAATATTACTGTAGTATCACTAGTATATTTGATGATTGGGTGAAGATCATGTTTTTGATATTTTGTGAAATACTTAAGATGATTTCTTTTAGGATAGACATATTATATAATATCTCATTAGTTTTGATATTCAAAAATGACGCATTCGTTTATTGTTCATTAAAATAAAGTTATTAGTTTGTATTAACAATATGACATTCGTTTCTGATGATGCAGCTTGCTTTTCAAAAAATGGGTTCAGTGAACTATGATGATGAAACGCGGTCTGTCCTTAGTGACGTTGGAGATATCGGCAATGTGGATTTTGCCAACGATGGATCCGTGTATAACTACAATACAGAAAGCGATGGTCCAGTTGTAATTTCGGCTCCATTTCCCTTAGTTGAAGGGAAACCTCAGTTTGTAGCCGTGGGTGAAAGAGTATTTAACTCAATCACCATCGAGAACACATCTGATGAGGCTGTAACTATCTGGTCAATTGAGATATATGACTCTAAGCCAAAAGACTCTTTTACCCTTTCTGTGATGGAACCTCCATCACCCAATTCTGATGAAGCATACATAAAGTCATTTGTAGAGTTATTTGTTTTGGAGGACAGGACTTTGTTACCTGGTAGAACTTTGACCATTTACTTATCATGTAAAGCAAAGGGCAAAGGTCTACACACAACAGCTGTTCATTTTAACATTGAAGATGATAAGATAGAACGAATGGGGTTCATAATGGCAGAAGATAAGATCTCACGATCCTTAACTTCTAACAAGCCATACAATAGACCAAGAAGAAACAAACCATTGCTTCCCAGGGTCTTTTCTCCTCGAAACAATAATGTGGGTGTCAAAGTTATCAGGGGATCTCGTCCTGCTACCGCTCCTAATCGGGCATACAGGGTTAAGCTTCCCGAGTATCGAATCCCAAACATTATTAGGGATATGATTGAGAGTAAGACTACTCCAGATTCTCTTATGGAAGGTTTAACAAAGAGAAACTACTTCTCTTTCTATAGAACCTTGCTTATCATGGAGGAAATTAAAATGGAGGTAATGTTTTAGTATCCACTATGCACTTTGGCATCTTGAGAAATTAAATGTTATTTCTTTTTTAGCTTAAAAATGATTGAGTTGCCGTTTCAGGAGGGCATGAGGATATATGACATGCAAAATGTTGCTTTTAAGAAAAAGTATAGGGACCTGGCACTTGAAGTCCCAGGACTGGCTGAGAATAGGCCATCACTTATTGTTGGAGATTATATTATTGCAAAGCCTGTGTTGCAAAATAAAGACAATGAATGTCCCCTGTATAAGGTTTGTTTGATAGGATAAAACTAATTGTCACAGCTAGAGGCAAGTTATGATCCATTTTCCGTTGAATGGGTTGATTTGGGATGTGTCTGTATCTCAAACAAAGTGTCAATTGGGTCAATGTCTGAAAATTAGCAAAATGATGATTGGGTTTAAGTTAGCCAAAGTTCAATTTAGTTGCACAACACTCTAAATATTTTGATTATTTTCTAAAACTGTTGATTTGTTATCATAATTCATAATTAATAATAACGTTTCTTGATCAACCCAACCTGATCCACTTCAACCCGAACTACTTTTCACTCTCCATCTGCTCATGTTGCGTGTGATCTTCAGTCACAAATACATGCAAAAAAAAAAAAAATAAATAAATAAAAAAAAAATAAGGAAGAAACTTCTGGGATATCTTTGTATAATATATGTTTTAGAATCAATGTTTAATTTTTCTATGGTACCCATTCTGACTCTGTTTACATATTGAGATCAGCTATAATAGTATTTATTGAGCTTTTGAGGTTGATTGTCTTCTTTTACAGGGGTACATCACCCGTGTTGAGGCTGAAGAAGTCTACTTATCGTTTCATGATGATCTTCACTCATATCACTCCGAATGTGATCGCTATGATGTTCAGTTTGAATACAATCGACTTAATATACGAAGATTATACCATGCTTCAGAAGATGCAGGCAAGTTGGATACAGATTTCCTCTTCCCCGAGTTGTCTTCAATTGAAAGACACATAGAAACATGTCCATTAGTTCCATATTCTTGTAACCTTAACGAGGAACAGTTGAGTTCAGTTGAGATGATTCTTGGCTGCAAAGGTGGCCCACCGTATGTTGTTCACGGACCACCCGGTACTGGTAAATCGGTTACTCTGACTGAAGCCATTCTTCAACTTTATAAAACCAGAAGAAATACTCGAATGCTGGTATGTGCACCTTCAAATAGTGCAGCAGATCATCTCTTAGAGAAGTTATTTTTGCAAAAAGCTGTTGAAATTCGAAAAGACAACATCTTAAGGCTCAATGCAACAAGCCGTAACATAAATGATATAAAATCAGAATATATGGAATTTTGTTTTGTTAATGAAGAAGATCAGACCTTCAACTGTCCTATATTTGAACAGCTGATAAGATACAGGATTATAATATCCACATACTCAAGTGCTTCTCTTCTTTACGCTGAAGGTCTTCAAATGGGCCATTTCACGCATATCTTTTTAGACGAGGCAGCCCAGGCTTCAGAGCCCGAAACAATGATCCCGATTTCTCATTTTTACCGACGGGATACTGTCGTTGTTCTCGCTGGGGATCCCGTGCAGCTGGGTCCCGTTATATATTCAAAAGATGCTGAAAGTTACGGGTTAGGTAAATCATTCATGGAGAGACTATGTGATTCTAAGTTCTATAAAGACAGTAACCAAAATTATGTGACTAAATTGGTAAGAAATTACCGTTGTCATGAACACATTTTGTCTCTTCCTTCACGATTGTTCTATAAAGGGGAACTGATCCCGTGCAAAGAAGACGATACCTTGCACCCGTTAACTTGGAAAGATATATTACCAAACCCCGAATTCCCGGTTCTGTTTTTAGGTGTTCAAGGTGTTGATGAGCGAGAAGGGAATAATCCGTCGTGGTTTAACCGAATTGAGGTAAGTGAGGTGGTAGAGACTATAATGAGTTTGATTGAAAAGGGAATTAAGAGTCAAGATATTGGGGTGATAACACCGTATAGGCAACAAGTCTTGAAAATTAGTATGGCACTTGAAAATTTTGTTGCATCGGATATAAAGGTTGGGACAGTGGAGTCGTTTCAAGGACAAGAAAGGGAAGTGATCATTATATCTACTGTTCGCTCAACTATCAAACATAATGAGACTGATAAACGACACTGTTTGGGGTTTTTGAGTAATCCTAGGCGGTTTAATGTTGCTATTACGCGAGCTCGATCTTTGCTGATTGCTATTGGGAACCCACATATAATATGCAAGGTAATCTTGTTGCCTACCTTTTCTTGTCTAATGATACTTTGTTAATTTCGCGCAAGGTTTACTTTGAATTCCCAGGTCAAATGCTAACGGAAACAATGTTGGAGTTTAGAATTTCGACCTATATACGTATGAATTGGTTTATTTGGGTTATGTTTACTCATAGGTGGAAATTTATATAATCAGCTTTGTGTGAAATGGGTGGAAACTTGAAAGTTGTCCAAATTTATATTTCATACATATAAAACCTCCTGAACCATTTTTGACAACAAAAAAAAAGGATGAGATTGTTATTGCAAATATAATTTTTGTAATCGTATTTGATAAAGTGAGTATTTAAGTTGTATCTATAAATTTTGGGCAAAAAGTTTTTTTGGGTGAACCAAAAAATTATCACTTGTTACTCAACCTGCCAATTTCTCTCTTTTTTTTATAGAGCAAATGCTCTCGGGCTACTGGGTTACTTAAAGTTGTTATAAATGCAAGATAACATCCAAATCTGTCATACTTGAAGAATTGTGGATGATTTTATATGTCAGAAATCACTCCCTCTGAACATTGAATTGAATATATGTCTGTTGATCTTACATGAAATTCTGACTTTTGTTGGTTGATACTTTATACTAACATGTTATGGCAGGATGAGCATTGGAACAAATTACTATGGCATTGTGTTGATAATGACTCCTATAAAGGCTGCTTTCTCCCTGAAAAAGAAGAAATCGTGGAAGCAGGAACCGAATTTGACTCTGGTTTCAACTGGAATAATGGAGGGCAAACCAGTTTTAATGATTGGAACGTCAATGGCAATAACGACTTTGTACCATCAGGTGGTAGTGACTGGAATGGAGTCTCGGGTGCAGAGGGCTCAAGTTGGGCTCCGTCAGGAGCCGATTGGGAAGAGAGCCCGACTCAGGAACCTGATGGTTGGCAGAATGATGCAACTCAGTTTGCCACAGGAGACACCGGTTATGTGGACAACCCTACTGAGATTTCTACGGGATCTGATAAGTATGGCAAAAATGACGATTGGGTGTAGTTAGATTTGTAGAAATACATAAAAGGTTTGTAAGGCTTATCAGTGCCCTTGTCTATTTCGTCAAAAAAATAATAATCCTGATATGAGTATTGACGCTTGGTTTTAGTGAGACACTTATGGCTTGAATTAGCAATTTCTTTTTTAATCCTGTTTTTAGGATGGCTTTGGTACAGTGTGTCATTTTAATGCTTTCTAGAGGTTTTATATTGATCACGGGTTAATCACTTAATTTCTTTAACTAACATAAAAAGTCCTACCAAAGGGCCTTTGGCTAGCGGTATAGGGGACCACCTTGATGTCATGGGTTTGAATCATGCTTGGAACATAATTTTATTTGTGTAAAGTTATGTAGGGCCTATGAGTTAACGTTAAAATAATAAGGCATAATCTTCAACGAATAATCATCACTTTTTAGATACCGGTCAGCTGGGTCGACTGGTATTGAATTTTTAGAATTGTGACACGTTCAATTTGTTTGTGATAGTAATCAGCCTACATTCAGATTTTTCAACCCATTTTCTAATTTGATAGTAGCAGGATGCCCTGATAAGTAACGTAGTGCACATTGAATGACTCGGCCATTATTTGAATCTTTAGTCGACTACACTCGATGGTGACACATGCAATCTTCACTGAATGTGTTTCACCACAGATTATGACTTCTTCAATGCTAGTAAATTTTAACAATAACTTGGTCACTTTCAGTGAACTCCCATGCAGTTCTTTCATATTGGTGTTAGACCTATTAGACCATCTCTAACGTGGCGTTTTCAGGCGATGGGTGCCACCAACACGTGGCTAACGCGGCGTGTTGGTGGGTTTAAGCTGCGGCGTGCTGGATGTTGGCACGGGGAAGAAGCTCGCGTGCCAGGTGACGTGGAGATTTGAGATTGGCTGATTCAAATGTAACGGATATATTTTGGTAACGGATATATGGATATGTGCTGACCGAATTTTTAATAGAGAAAATAAATTAATTAAATTAAACATATTCTTCTCTATATATATACAACTCAAACATATACTTCTTCACAACTCAAACATATACACTTCAAACAACCACAACTCATTTTATCTCACAAAAATGTCAAACCCGAACGAGTGGTCGCTGTTTAACAACATTGTAGTCGGCGAGCCAACAACACCCGGTTCGTCATCTACAAACCAAACCCGACCCGGACTTGGTTTTGCCAATTATACAGCTAGCTCGTTCAATATGAACCCACAAGAAGTTGAACAACAAATCTATCAACTACAACAATTTCAAAAATTACAAGAAATTCAAAGAGAACTCGGGTTATCCCCACAACAACTACAACAATTTCAATCACAATCACAAACACAAACACAACCACCACCACAACAATTTCAATCACAATCACAAACACAACCACCACCACAACAACCACATAGACAACCACAACCCGAAGCCGAACCCGAAGGGAGGAGAAGAAGAAGTCACCAACGTAAAGACAAACAAAAGGCACATGAGCCGTGTCAAAAAAGAGTTTGGACATCGACCGAAGAGGTTTGGTTGGCGAAATGTTGGCTTGATGCATCCGAGAATCCGATTGTCGGAAACTCACAAAAATATTCATCTTTGTGGGGTACTGTTATGAGTAAATTCAACAATAACGAAGAAGGATGGTATCGAAATGAAGATGCGTTATCCGGGAAATGGCGTTATGTGGACGGGGGTGCAAAGCTTTTCAATATTATGAGGCCGAAAAACGCAATCCAAGGCGTAGTGGAAAAAACTGAAAAATGTTTTTACGAGGCTGCGGTGCAAGCGTATTGTACTAATGAGGTGAAAACGTGGGCGTTTAAAGATGCATGGGAGTTTTTTTAAAGACAAACCGAAGTGGCTTGCGCCGTCTCCGGTTAGTGGAACTGTTTATGGTAAAGGTGTGCGCGGAGACGATGAGGAGGACACGGTCCAAACGATTGATATCACTGATGATAATGTGCTTTTAGGTGATGATCCGATTGAAAGGCCCATTGGAAGGAATCGAGCAAAGAAAATGGCTAGGACTTCCGCATCTTCCGATGCATCACAAAGCTCTCGTTCTACAAACTCTTCAAAATTTGAAGAGTAATGTGAAAATGTTAACGCGTACAAGACCGAAGTTGCAAAGAAAAAGATTGAACAAATGGACACAATCACCAAGGCCGAACGTATGAAAGCCGCACTCGAAGCCACAAAATGGATTTCGAATTTGGACATCTCAAACATAAGGAACCCGGAGGAAAAGAAACGTTGCTTGAAGATGAAGAAGACCTTGCTCGCAGAGTGCGGCGACTTAATTCAATTGTCGGACGAGGACGAGGACGACGACGAGCAGGACTTTTATTAATATTATTGCATTTTTCAATTTTTAGGACATTTTTAAAAATAAAGTATTTTAGGACTTATATTTATTTATTGTCATTTTATATTTTAGGACTTTTTTATCATGTAATCGTAATTTTAATTTTAATTTAATGTGATTTATTAAATTTATTTGTTGTTATTATAATCTACAAAATAAATTAAATTCAAGAAAAATGAAAAAGAAATTAAAAATACCTACCCCTACACAACAACACGCCACTCAGCACGCCACCCCATTAGCCAGCAGTTTACTAGCACACCCATCAAGCACCCCAACCTCCACCCAGCAACACACCAACTGTGATGACCCGGGAATTTCCGATCAAAATTTAAACTTAATCTTTATATGTTTCCGACATGATAAGTAAAGTCTGTAATGTTGAGTCTCGAAAACTTTGAAATTTATATTCATGTAATCAATTACCCTTTGACTGTACTCGACGATTCACGAAGAATGGTTTGTAAATAAATATATATAAATATATAAAGAGTCTCTATTCAGTAAATGTTAAAAAAATAATAATAATATTAAATAACTAATAAATGGTAATATATTATATGCTATATTGTTATCATCAATTCTATTAATATTAATATTAGTATTTGTATCATTAATATTAATATATCTGTGATGACCCGGGAATTTCTGACCAAAATTAAACTTGAATCTTATATGGTTTCGACACGATAAGCAAAGTCTGTAATGTTGAATCTTAAAATTTTTGAACTATTTTTATATATGCGAATACCCTTTGACCATGCCTGACGATTCACGAACAATTATTGAAAATAACTATGTGTACATATGAATGTTTGTATATATAATAATTTGAATTTATAAAATAAATAATAGAACTAAATATGTAAAATGCGATACAAAATAATTAGATGTAATCTAAAACAATTATATGGTATAACATTATACTTTAACTTATAAATACATATAATACACTAACCTTATACTTCATATTTATTTATATTTATATGGTAATCTATTTGAATATTTTATACGTGTTACAATATACATATAATACTACTTATACATAATAATCATATATATATATATATATATATATATATATATATATATATATATATATATATATATATATATATATATGATTATTATGTATAAGTAGTATTATATGTATATTGTAACACGTATAAAATATTCAAATAGATTACCATATAAATATAAATAAATATGAAGTATAAGGTTAGTGTATTATATGTATTTATAAGTTAAAGTATAATGTTATACTAAAATTATGATCATTACTTTCATTAAAATTATTATTAACATTAATATTGATATTAATACTTGTTATCATTTTATGTTCTTTGTTATTAGTAAACCTATTAAAATTATCAATTTACTACTCTTAATATCACTACTATTTATAATTATTATTAATACAATTATTATTAATTATTATTATTGTTATTATTAATATTAATATATTATTATACTTAACGTATTTAATAAATTATAATACTGAATCTAAAATAAAATATATAGAAGTAGGGAAACAAGATCAGATTGCGTATCTGCTTTGATATTTTTTTATATTTATTTTTTTTATTTTATTGCTTCTTCCTTTTTGCTCGTGATACTTGGTCTAAACATCTGTATTATATCAAATGTTCATATATGTGTTATTGACACAGATTGATTTCCATTTTTCCTCCATCTATATCAGTTATCAATTACCCTATTTTTTTTATTTAAAAAAAAAGATTAAACAGAAAGTTTGAAGCAACCAATACCTATATCTGTTCTTGATTTTTTTAAACCAAAACCTTATTTCAAAACATATTTCAAAATCTAATAACGTGATTGTGTTAGGATTCATACATGTAAACTTTCTTCAAAGTTACAAAAGCTAATTCGAAGAAACGAGCAAGAATTTTGGAGTCAAAGTATTTTACAAAAAAAGTCAACCATTGTTCTTGAATCAAATTCAAACTCGTTTTTAAGTTTTAGGTTAAATTGTCGATTTCAATAGTTTCCATATACAATTTAGAAACTATTTCGTGTTACAACCTTGGTCCAAAACGAGCTCGAAAGTGAAAGCAATTTTTTTTTCTCCTGGATACCGTCGCACAGCAAGTGGTTCCCAGGTTGATTTTTAATTTTTTGTTTTTTTGTTTTTCTATTATATAAACACTAAATATTGATGATTTTAATGAGTTTGATTAACCTAAAATTTATTTTATAATTGAATCGTGTTGGATTGGTACACTGATCGACTAGATAGTATCAAGGAAAGAGATGAAGTTTAACAGAAATTAAATACGGGATATATACTTTTACAATTGCTATTATAACAGAAAAAGGGCGACAGCCCAATGGTTTAAGAGAGTGTTTATTGAGCGAGAGGTCTCAGGTTCGAGTCTGGCGGGTTGCAACTCTTTTTAGACATAATTTTTATGGGTAACCCTCCTTTATTATTATTATTTTTATTATTATTATTGTTATTATTATTATTGTTATTGTTCTTATTATTGTTTTTGTTATTGTCATTATTATTATATTTGTTATTGTTATATTTATTATATATAAGCATTATTAGGTTAACATTAATAATATTACCTATATTATAATCACTTTTGTTAGTACGCAACATCATTAGGTATTATTAGTGTTATTATTAGTAATATTAACATTGATATATGTATTATTATGATTAGGAGTATCATTATTATTATTACCATAAAAGTAACACAAACTAGTTTTACTATCATTTAATATTAGCATTAGTATCACTTTTGTAAATATTAGTATCATTATTAGATAAAAGTATCATTATTAGCAATATCATCATTATTATTAATATTATCATATTTTTTTATAAAATTAGTATAATTATGGTTATTAATATTATTACTATTATTATTATACTTATTCTAATATTATTATAAATATTATTTTTTTTCAAACAAAAGAAATGGCTATAAAGACATATTTAATACATACGTATACTAATATTATTTAATATCAGGATATAATATTATTTATATTGATATAACGATAACTAATTTACATATTGAATAAGTATTATGATATATTATAAGTATTAATAAAATTGTATATGACTATTAATTTTAGTACATAAAAAAAATATATATAAATTGCTCGATTACGATTACATGTATTAATAAATATACACAAATGGTATAGGTTCGTGAATCGAAGGCCAAACCTGCATTGTTCTGTTGTTCAATACCGTCATATGTATTTTTACTACAAAATACATTACTGTGAGTTTCATTTGATCCCTTTTACTCTTTACATTTTTGGGCTGAGAATACATGCAAATGCTTTATTAACTGTTTTACAATATTTATATGCGTGAGTTTCATTATTCCCTTTTTAAATGCTTTTGCAATATATATTTTTGGGACTGAGAATACATGCGCTGTTTTTATAATTGTTTTACGAAATAGACACAAGTAATTGAAACTACATTCTATGGTTGGATTATCTAATCGAATATACCCTGTTTATTAAGTCTGGTAATCTAAGAATTAGGGAACAGACACCCTAATTGACGCGAACTCTAAAGATAGATCTATCGGGCCCAACAAGCCCCATCCAAAGTACCGGATGCTTTAGTACTTCGAAATTTATATCATGTCCGATGGAGGATCCCGGAATGATGGGGATATTCTTATATACATCTTGTTAAGGTCGGTTACCAGGTGTTCAATCCATATGAATGATATTTTTGTCTCTATGCATGGGACGTATGTTTACGAGAAATGGAAATATGAAATCTTGTGGTCTATTAAAATTATGAAATGATTATTTATGTTAAACTAATGAACTCACCAACCTTTTGGTTGACACTTTAAAGCATGTTTATTCTCAGGTATGAAAGAAATCTTCCGCTGTGCATTTGCTCATTTTAAGGATATTACTTGGAGTCATTCATGACATATTTCAAAAGACGTTGCATTCGAGTCGTCTAGTTCATCAAGATTATTATTAAGTTAATTATAGTTAGATATATTATGAAATGGTATGCATGCCGTCAACTTTCAATGTAAGATTGTCTTTTCAAAAACAAATGCAATGTTTGTAAAATGTATCATATAGAGGTCAAGTACCTCGCGATGTAATCAACTGTTGTGAATCATTTATAATCGATATGGACTTCGTCTGGATGGATTAGGACGGGTCCTTTCAGTTGGTATCAGAGCAGAGGTCTTAGCGAACCAGGTCTGCATTAGTGTGTCTTCCTGATTAGTCGTTAGGAGGCATTAGTGAGTCTGGACTTCGACCGTGTCTGCATGTCATAAGTTTTGCTTATCATTTCTAGTCGGAAATCATTTGCTTATCATCCTTAGTAAATTACCTGCTCATTATTCTTAGTCTAGACACATCTTATTGCATTGACTGCATGAAAAGTGTATAGACAAAATTCATATCTTAGCGTATCTGCTAATTCATATCTTAGCGTATCTGTTATTGTTATCTTTGCCTGACAGCTTCCGTAGATTCCTCCGTAACTTATGAGATTTTAGTATTATATATGTATATGTAAAATTATGTATTGCAGGATACTAATCTACATCCTATAATCTATTTCTTATCGAAAGTCCTTCATCTGATCATACGAGATGAATCCCTCAACTAGATCGAGTCCCTCGGATTCCGACAGCTATTCCGATAGTTATCCCGACAGTTATTCAGAATGGATAGTCATCTAAGCTCCGGAAGCAACGACAACAGAATGAATCAACCAATCATCCATTCCCAATTCATCTGATGCATTCGTAGTCGACTTAATCAATGGAGACGCGAAGAAGGCGATCCCTTCCATCAACTGAATTCACCTCTTGACAATGAACCTGAAGCATTTACCGGCGGACCTATCCGAAACACCACTTTCAGCCTCATTTTCAGGGTAGCTCGTCACGATATATTCTATCTAAAATTCTAAACCTTATTCATCTGCTCGTTCCGGCCGACAATCATTCCGGAATAATATAAGAAGTCAACGAGCTTCGCGCTCGAGTAATCAATTTGGAGAACATGGTGCAAAACTTACCAGCTTCAGCAACATCACCGACATCAACAGAACCATCAGTAACAACACCAGTACCATCAACAATCCATGCCTCGACATCTCATTCTGTACCTCGAATATAATTATTGTTCTACGAATCGTTCTACATCGATTATCTTCGTTCTTCATGACGATTAAGTAATCCCTAAATATTTTAGAGATTATGTATTCTAGTTCTAATGGTAAACCAAATGAGTTTAATATCATATTAACTCATTAAATCCATGATTATATCTGAAGAAAATATATATGTATATATATTTTCATAAAGATTGTAATTAAAAACTCTTTTGTATAAACTGTTAATGATGAAAATATTTTAACGGGTAGGTAATACCCGAGGAATATTCAAATTTCACATTAATAAGTTACATTGTACGTTCTTCGAATCTGTTTCAACAGTCATATACTATCCTACTTACATCCACCGATATACGTATCCGTTCACCAAAGAATAACTATTTTCATTCAAATTCAAATTTCATATTAGGATTTTGACATATCAGAATCCAACAAGTGGCATAATGAAGAAAAAATGGACACAATAAAAATTGATTAGAAACACACTAATTAACAATATGAAATTTTGTTAAGAATTCACGCTAACAAAATCCTAGCTAACTGTTCCTAGCTAACTGTTAATTCCGTATTACATTTTATTTATCGCAATTTAATTATCGCAATTTATTTTATCGCAATTTAATTCTCGCAATTTTATTTATTGTTATTTAATTTCTGTTATTTACTTTACGCACTTTATTTATCGTTATTTAATTTCTGTTATTTATTTTACGCACTTTAAATATCGGGACACGTATTCAAGGTTTTGACATATCATATCGACGCATCTATATATATTATATGGAATCACCATAGACACTCTATATGCAGTAATGATCGAGTTCTATATACAGGGTTGAGGTTGATTCTACAATAATATATATAGTTTGAGTTGTGATCGAGTCTGAGACGTATACGGGTCACGACACGTATTAATTGATTCGAATATTATATATTAAACTATATATATGAATTATTGGACTGTCAACTGTGGACTATCGACTGTGGACTAATAACATTAAACAATTAAAATAAATTAAAATATTGATTATAATATATGAAACTAAACAATTCTTCAAGTCTGCCATTTGATTTCATCTTAAACCTCATTTGTATCTTGACGATTCCAATCTGCGTTCAAACATTTCATAATTCTTGAAAACACTTCAATCGAGAGGATGAACCAATCGCACTTCATCTACGGAAGAAAAGATTTATGCATAAAGTTATGCACCTGAGAACTCTCGGAAACTGAGTAAACGTTTAACACATAGTTGTGTTAATTCTTTAGGTGTTATTATTACCCAAAATAACTTTGCAATCCCTTTCCAAATTAGCCAATTTTCTCACAGCTCCAACAAGTTAACTTCAACTTTTCACTCAGATTAGCTTATTATAACCCTGGTATATAAGATGTCTTTTATCATTGATACCGAGAAACCGTTTATATCACACCACATTAGCAGTAAATTTACCAGCAACTTCATTGATCTTTGACTATATGAAAAGTTATTATATTCATTGAAATCCTATCACCTACTCAGCTGCATCTGATAACGAGAATTGCCGTACCAAATACCGGAAATCAGCAATCAGTATTTCGAATCTCGTAGCATTTCTACATCAATAGTTATATGTATACATATAACAATTATCTCCTAGAATTACTACCTCCAATTCTGAAATTTTGAAAAAGCACTCAGTCACAAATCAATACTCTGAATGTTGAAAAAGCTGAATGAAGCAGCAGAAACCATAGACAACCGTAAACGACCTTAATCATCATAAGTTTGATGATAAAGAATAGTATGTTGGAAAAGCTCAAAAAAAAAAAAAAAGAAAAAGAAATTTGGAACTGGAAAACGGATTGAGCTAACCACGAAGGAGACCAAGGACAAATACAAGGACTAAACCCTATATTCAAAGAATTCAGGTAATTCTGGATCCGTTGAAATCCTTAGAGAATATCTTGCTCCGAAGTCATGTTAAAATCTTGCGAAAAATCTTTCTCCATCAATCATCGAACTTAGAAATTCCAAAATATCATCATCAATATCTTCGATATTTCTGAGGATATTTTCATAAATATTCTCGTCCGAAATTATATACCTCTTCGTGCTTCCTGTGTATCATTATATTGGAAACATTCAATAGAAAATCTAGTACCGAAAAGCGGATTATGCGAAACTATGAAGGAAGCCGTGGACAAATCACAAAGAATAAGTTTGACTTCAAAGAATCCAAATGATTCTGTTTCTGATGAAATCTTTAGCGAATACCTTGCTTCCAAATCTAAAACCTTACGGATAAATCTTCTTCATCATCCATCGATATTAGAAATTACAAGATATTATCGTATCTTTCATTATAAATATCCTCCATATTTCTGGAGATATTTTTATAACTATTCTTATCTGAAATCATTAATCTCTTCGTGCTATCAGTATTACATCATATAGAAACTGTTAGTTTCTATATTCTATAAACTTTCGAGCTTAAAAATATGAATGATATTGAAGTAATGTTGGGAACTGATGCATGAGTTAGTATAATATAATGACACTTGATCAACGTGATTATATTACAGAAAGTCATGCTGAGTTTCTATTGGGACATGATGATTCACAGATCATAAGGTCATCTTGTGCCATGTTACATAACTCTTTCATTCTGAATAAATTCTGAACATATCAAGAAAATATATTCTTGATAGTTCTATTCTCAATGATTCTGATAATTTGACAAATCAAATCGTGCTATAACGTTCTTTCTTGTTCAGAACATTAAATTCATTCGAAACTCCATATCTACGAATTCTGGACCATTAACAGAGATGTCCAATCGTAAAAAGAAGAAACGAAGGGACAAAACTCTAGAAGAAATAGAAAATTGGAGTATAAATCGCAGCAAAATAGGAGAGAGCATTAACTATAGATGACAATGATTATAGAAAACGGAAGCAGGGACTTCGAAATATAAGAGAAAATATAAAGCCCAATAACAACACGGGAATTACAAACCGTGGGTATTAATACGAATAGCAATATAAAAACACGGTATAATTAAGAATAGTATCACCCCAAGGTAATAGTAGAAGTGAACAGATTCTTCTGGTGGAAGATTTAAAAGAAGGATGACAGAAATGATAATTAGGAAAATAACAAGGATTAGAACTGGATTAAGCATTTTCACAATCTTTTGAATGTATGAACTAAGAAAGAAAGTATGGGAATGGTGAGATATAATGGAACGGAAGAGTTTAATTTATAATGGAAATATCAGATAGAGTAATCGAGGCAGATCACCGTATTTAATTCTGGAGATTTTAATCTCCTTATTCGTCGACGAATCAAATCTCCCAGATTTCGAAGATTTTCTTTAAATCCCTTGAATTCTGGAATTCAATCGCGACTACGTCAAAAGTTATGTAGAATCTCCATTTCTTCATCTCGACCTTTTGTGATAGCTTCATTCATACGCTTCGATTAATCGAATCATTTTATCCATATTACTCAATGATGATAAAACTCTATTTATCAACTCATATTCGTCATGAAAACATTTTTATTGTTAACCATGACCACTTCACTCAAATTTCGAGACGAAATTTCTTTAACGGGTAGGTACTGTGATGACCCGGGAATTTTCGACCAAAATTAAACTTGAATCTAATATGGTTTCGACACGATAAGCAAAGTCTGTAATGTTGAATCTTAAAATTTTTGAACTATTTTTATATATGCGAATACCCTTTGACCATGCCTGACGATTCACGAACAATTGTTGAAAATAACAATGTGTACATATGAACGTTTGTATATATAATAATTTGAATTTATAAAATAAATAATAGAACTAAATATGTAAAATGCGATACAAAATAATTAGATATAATCTAAAACAATTATATATATATATATATATATATATATATATATATATATATATATATATATATATATATATATATATATATATATATGGTAGGTACTGTGATGACCCGGGAATTTTCGACCAAAATTAAACTTGAATCTTATATGGTTTCGACACGATAAGCAATATATATAATATATATATATATATATATATATATATATATATATATATATATATATATATATATATATATATATATATATATATATATATATGGTAGGTACTGTGATGACTCGGGAATTTCCGACCAAAATTAAACTTGAATCTTATATGGTTTCGACACGATAAGCAAAGTCTGTAATGTTGAATCTTAAAAATTTTGAACTATTTTTATATATGCGAATACCCTTTGACCATGCCTGACGATTCACGAACAATTGTTGAAAATAACTATGTGTACATATGAATGTTTGTATATATAATAATTTGAATTTATAAAATAAATAATAGAACTAAATATGTAAAATGCGATACAAAATAATTAGATGTAATCTAAAACAATTATATATATATATATATATATATATATATATATATATATATATATATATATATATATGATTATTATGTATAAGTAGTATTATATGTATATTGTAACACGTATAAAATATTCAAATAGATTACCATATAAATATAAATAAATATGAAGTATAAGGTTAGTGTATTATATGTATTTATAAGTTAAAGTATAATGTTATACTAAAATTATGATCATTACTTTCATTAAAATTATTATTAACATTAATATTGATATTAATACTTGTTATCATTTTATGTTCTTTGTTATTAGTAAACCTATTAAAATTATCAATTTACGACTCTTAATATCACTACTATTTATAATTATTATTAATACAATTATTATTGATTATTATTATTGTTATTATTAATATTAATATATTATTATACTTAATGTATTTAATAAATTATAATACTGAATCTAAAATAAAATATATAGAAGTAGGGAAACAAGATCAGATTGCGTATCTGCTTTGATATTTTTTTATATTTATTTTTTTTGTTTTATTGCTTCTTCCTTTTTGCTCATGATACTTGGTCTAAACATCTGTATTATATCAAATGTTCATATATGTGTTATTGACACAGATTGATTTACATTTTTCCTCCATCTATATCAGTTATCAATTACCCTATTTTTTTATTTAAAAAAAAAAGATTAAACAGAAAGTTTGAAGCAACCAATACCCATATCTGTTCTTGATTTTTTTTTAACCAAAACCTTATTTCAAAACATATTTCAAAATCTAATAACGTGATTGTGTTAGAATTCATACATGTAAACTTTCTTCAAAGTTACAAAAGCTAATTCGAAGAAACGAGCAAGAATTTTGGAGTCAAAGTATTTTACAAAAAAAGTCAACCATTGTTCTTGAATCAAATTCGAACTCGTTTTTAAGTTTTAGGTTAAATTTTCGATTTCAATAGTTTCCATATACAATTTAGAAACTATTTCGTGTTACAACCTTGGTCCAAAACGAGCTCGAAAGTGAAAGCAATTTTTTTTTCTCCTGGATACCGCCGCACAGCAAGTGGTTCCCAGGTTGATTTTTAATTTTTGTTTTTTTGTTTTTCTATTATATAAACACTAAATATTGATGATTTTAATGAGTTTGATTAACCTAAAATTTATTTTATAATTGAATCGTGTTGGATTGGTACACTGATCGACTAGATAGTATCAAGGAAAGAGATGAAGTTTAACAGAAATTAAATACGGGATATATACTTTTACAATTGCTATTATAACAGAAAAAGGGCGACAACCCAATGGTTTAAGAGAATGTTTATTGAGCGAGAGGTCTCAGGTTCGAGTCTGGCGGGTTGCAACTCTTTTTAGACATAATTTTTATGGGTAACCCTCCTTTATTATTATTATTTTTATTATTATTATTGTTATTATTATTATTGTTATTGTTCTTATTATTGTTTTTGTTATTGTCATTATTATTATATTTGTTATTGTTATATTTATTATATATAAGCATTATTAGGTTAACATTAATAATATTACCTATATTATTATCACTTTTGTTAGTACGCAACATCATTAGGTATTATTAGTGTTATTATTAGTAATATTAACATTGAAATATGTATTATTATGATTAGGAGTATCATTATTATTATTACCATAAAAGTAACACAAACTAGTTTTACTATCATTTAATATTAGCATTAGTATCACTTTTGTAAATATTAGTATCATTATTAGATAAAAGTATCATTATTAGCAATATCATGATTATTATTAATATTATCATATTTTTTTTTTATAAAATTAGTATAATTATGGTTATTAATATTATTACTATTATTATTATACTTATTCTAATATTATTATAAATATTATTTTTTTTTCAAACAAAAGAAATGGCTATAAAGACATATTTAATACATACGTATACTAATATTATTTAATATTAGGATATAATATTATTTATATTGATATAACGATAACTAATTTACATATTGAATAAGTATTATGATATATTATAAGTATTAATAAAATTGTATATGACTATTAATTTTAGTACATAAAAAAAATATATATAAATTCCTCGATTACGATTACATGTATTAATAAATATACACAAACAGTATAGGTTCGTGAATCGAAGGCCAAACCTGCATTGTTCTGTTGTTCAATATCGTCATATGTATTTTTACTACAAAATACATTACTGTGAGTTTCATTTGATCCCTTTTACTCTTTACATTTTTGGGCTGAGAATACATGCAAATGCTTTATTAACTATTTTACAATATTTATATGCGTGAGTTTCATTATTCCCTTTTTAAATGCTTTTGCAATATATATTTTTGGGACTGAGAATACATGCGCTGTTTTTATAATTGTTTTACGAAATAGACACATGTAATTGAAACTACATTCTATGGTTGGATTATCAAATCGAATATGCCCTGTTTATTAAGTCTGGTAATCTAAGAATTAGGGAACAGACACCCTAATTGACGCGAACTCTAAAGATAGATCTATCGGGCCCAACAAGCCCCATCCAAAGTACCGGATGCTTTAGTACTTCGAAATTTATATCATGTCCGATGGAGGATCCCGGAATGATGGGGATATTCTTATATGCATCTTGTTAAGGTCGGTTACCAGGTGTTCAATCCATATGAATGATATTTTTGTCTCTATGCATGGGACGTATGTTTACGAGAAATGGAAATATGAAATCTTGTGGTCTATTAAAATTATGAAATGATTATTTATGTTAAACTAATGAACTCACCAACCTTTTGGTTGACACTTTAAAGCATGTTTATTCTCAGGTATGAAAGAAATTTTCCGCTGTGCATTTGCTCATTTTAAGGATATTACTTGGAGTCATTCATGACATATTTCAAAAGACGTTGCATTCGAGTCGTCGAGTTCATCAAGATTATTATTAAGTTAATTATAGTTAGATATATTATGAAATGGTATGCATGCCGTCAACTTTCAATGTAAGATTGTCTTTTCAAAAACAAATGCAATATTTGTAAAATGTATCATATAGAGGTCAAGTACCTCGCGATGTAATCAACTGTTGTGAATCGTTTATAATCGATATGGACTTCGTCCGAATGGATTAGGACGGGTCCTTTCAATATCAAGTATGAAATTTGATAAGTAGAAGTTGTTATATCATTATTGTTAATATTATTATTATTATCAATAAAATTAAAAGTTTTTATAACTAATAATAATGTTAGTACCATTAATGATATTAATATTTTTAAGATCATTATTAATTCAGTGTTAGATGTGTTATTATTATTATCAATAAATAATATATAACTATGGAAATTGATATATATATATATATATATATATATATATATATATATATATATATATATATATATATATATATATATTATTAGTATTATTGTTATTAATAATATTATTGTTATACATTAATTAATATCATTATAATTAATAACAATATTATTATTACTACTATTATATTTGCATTACTATTAGTTATAATATTAAGAGTATTATTATTGTATTTAGATTCATAAAGAAGATTAATTAAAATCTATAAATGTAAATATATCAAGATAAGAGATATACATTTATGATATTTGATATATATAAAATATCATTATTATTATTGTTATTAGTAGAAAATAATATATTATTATTAACATTAATAATATGATTGTTATTATTATTATGTATTATTAATAATATAATTATTAATATATTATTAATTATTAATATTTATTATATACATCATAAAATCAAGAGAATAGAACTGAATCTGTTAATTTCAACAATCAACTGTGATGAATTTTTGGAAATGTCAGATTCAGTTTCATGTCCATCTCAATCACAATTATCTGTAAAGCCTGTACGATTTGTAGGGGTCAACATCAAGAATTATAATTCAATTAAAATACAAAAATTATGACATGTAAACAGATAAAGTATCGATTCAGTTTAGCATCAACATCAGATATCTTTTTATTTTATCTAAAACCGTCCTTCTTGTCTTCAAAACTTGTACTCGATGGAATCAATTTCTCAATGCCAACAAAGTGATCAAATCATCTTTATTAGCTCAATTATATAATTACTATCTATATACAGTACTAGTACTCACAGCAGGTGAGGATTAAAAACAGAAACTAACAAAATCAAAACTCACTTGATTATCATCTATCCACCTCACACAAACATATACCAAATATACACAACCATGTATCTTTGTTCCTTTCTCTGCTATTCGAAAATCAATCGAACGATCAATCACCTTCAACATTACATTACTTAACTGATTTGAACGACAACCACCACCGAAGCATATCATCATTATTATTCTCGTTTCCTTAGTTTCTGTTTCGGATCTTCAAACCGAGCAAACCATCACCTTTCACCATACACCACCTTCAAACCGAGAATCACCACCCTTCTGTTTTGGCTCGATTCTATAGCAACCTATCACTTTTCTTCTCCTCTCTATTAACATGAACAACTACCAAAACACCACCTTAACCATCTACACTTCTGCTTCTGGCTCCTTTTGTTTTCTATTTTGAACACCATCGAACTACTTCGATTTAATCTCCTGTCTTGCTGCCAACCCCAACCAAGAAACTAGTTGCCTTAATAATCATTCTTAATCGACAATCTTTATAGGAAAGATACCTCACTCTTCAATATAGCTCGATAGTGGGTTACAAGAGGAGGTTTAATCTAATAAAGTTAGAAACAAGTGGTCCTAGTGGAACTAGTAGCAAACATGGCCGACATCCACTTGATAAGATAACCCCACTCATATAGAGAAAAAGTTGATCAGTTTACAATTAATAACTGGAAAGTTATATTTTTTTACAGGCCACATAAGAATACACTTGATGGGCCGATATCTTATTTTTCTGTTTGGGCCAAACGAGTACTCCATTGGCCATGAACGTATTTAATTATTGGACTTTTGTTTAAACTACTCTCCTTTTATCTGCTCGAGTTAAGTGCTGCTGTTGCAGCTGGCATTGCTTCAATGATATATCGTGACCAGGAATGGGTAATGAAACCATGAAGATAGTAATGATAGTGATGATCGTAATTATGATCATGATTATGAAATTATGATAAAGGAAATCACGATGGTGATTATAGTATGGTGAGGATGACGATGTAGCTGATAATAGTTATGATTAGAGAAGATGAATGATGAACGTGATAATGAAAGAATGATGATGATGGATTTCAATAATGATGATAACCGATACTGTGATGATGATGAGATTGATAATGTCTGATGAAGAACCGAGGGTGAAATGTCCCGTTCTTATTGATTAAAAACGTTCCATATTAATTGATTTCGTTGCGAGGTTTTGACCTCTATATGAGACGTTTTTCAAAGACTGCATTCATTTTTAAAACAAACCATAACCTTTATTTCATAAATAAAGGTTTAAAAAGCTTTACGTAGATTATTAAACAATGATAATCTAAAATATTCTGTTTACACACGACCATTACATAATGGTTTACAATACAAATATGTTACATCGAAATCAGTTTCTTGAATGCAGTTTTTACACAATATCATACAAACATGGACTCCAAATCTTGTCCTTATTTTAGTATGCAACAGCGGAAGCTCTTAGTATTCACCTGAGAATAAACATGCTTTAAACGTCAACAAAAATGTTGGTGAGTTATAGGTTTAACCTATATATATCAAATTGTAACAATAGACCACAAGATTTCATATTTCAATACACATCCCATACATAGAGATAAAAATCATTCATATGGTGAACACCTGGTAACCGACATTAACAAGATGCATATATAAGAATATCCCCATCATTCCGGGACACCCTTCGGATATGATATAAATTTCAAAGTACTAAAACATCCGGTACTTTGGATGGGGTTTGTTAGGCCCAATAGATCTATCTTTAGGATTCGCGTCAATTAGGGTGTCTGTTCCCTAATTCTTAGATTACCAGACTTAATAAAAAGGGGCATATTCGATTTCGATAATTCAACCATAGAATGTAGTTTCACGTACTTGTGTCTATTTTGTAAATCATTTATAAAACTTGCATGTATTCTCATCCCAAAAATATTAGATTTTAAAAGTGGGACTATAACTCACTTTCACAGATTTTTACTTCGTCGGGAAGTAAGGCTTGGCCACTGGTTGATTCACGAACCTATAACAATATATACATATATATCAAAGTATGTTCAAAATATATTTACAATACTTTTAATACATTTTGATGTTTTAAGTTTATTAAGTCAGCTGTCCTCGTTAGTAACCTACAACTAGTTGTCCACAGTTAGATTTATTACTAACTTTCACGTAGGTAAAATGAGTAGTTTTTATCAATCTTGTTTTACTCGCCATTTCTTTGTTTCTAATCCGTTTTGAGTGATTCCAGTGGCCACGGTTTCGTATTGAACTTAACTTTATGAATCTAAATAGAAAAAGTATAAGTTTATAGTCGGAAATACAAGTTACAAGTCATTTTTGAAAGAGGTAGTCATTTCTGTCGAAAGAACGACATCTTGATGACCATTTTGAAAAACATACTTTCACTTTGAGTTTAACCATGATTTTTGGATATAGTTTCATGTTCATAAGAAAAATCATTTTTCCAGAAGTATAGCTTTTAAATCAAAGTTCTTCTTAGCTTTTAATTATCCCAACCAAAACAGCCCCCTGTTTTACTACGACGGCGTATATCCAGTTTTATGGTGTTTATTGTGTTTTCGGGTTTTAAATCATTAAGTTAGCATATCATATAGATATAGAACATGTGTTTAGTTGATTTTAAAAGTCTAGTTAGAAGGATTAACTTTATTTGCGAACAAGTTTAGAATTAACTAAACTATGTTCAAGTGATTACAAGTTTATAACGTTGAATAAGACAGCTTTTTATGTATGAATCGAATGATGTTATGAACGTCATTACTACCTCAAGTTCCTTGGATAAACCTACTGAAAATGAGAAAAATTGATCTAGCTTCAAAGGATCCTTGGATGGCTTGAAAGTTCTTGAAGCAGAATCATGACACGAAAACAATTTCAAGTAAGATTTCCACTCGAAATAAGATTGTTATAGTTATAGAAATTGAATTAAAGTTTGAAGATGATTATTACCTTGTATTAGAAAGATAACCTACTGTAAGTAACAAAGGTTTCTTGATCTTGGATGATTACTTGGAATGGATTTAGAAAACTTGGAAGTAAACTTGCAATCTTGGAAGTATTCTTGATTTTATGAAACTAGAACTTTTGGAATTTATGAAGAACACTTAGAACTTGAAGATAGAACTTGAGAGAGATCAATTAGATGAATAAAATTGAAGAATGAAAGTGTTTGTAGGTGTTTTTGGTCGTTGGTGTATGAATTAGATATAAAGGATATGTAATTTTGTTTTCATGTAAATAAGTCATGAATGATTACTCATATTTTTATAATTTTATGAGATATTTCATGCTAGTTGCCAAATGATGGTTCCCACATGTGTTAGGTGACTCACATGGGCTGCTAAGAGCTGATCATTGGAGTGTATATATCAATAGCACATACATCTAAAAGCTGTGTATTGTACGAGTACGAATACGGGTGCATACGAGTAGAATTGTTGATGAAACTGAACGAGGATGTAATTGTAAGCATTTTTGTTAAGTAGAAGTATTTTGATAAGTGTCTTGAAGTCTTTCAAAAGTGTATGAATACATATTAAAACACTACATGTATATACATTTTAACTGAGTCGTTAAGTCATCGTTAGTCGTTACATGTAAGTGTTGTTTTGAAACCTTTAGGTTAACGATCTTGTTAAGTGTTGTTGACCCAATGTTTATAATATCAAATGAGATTTTAAATTATTATATTATCATGATATTATGATGTATAAATATCTCTTAATATGATATATATACATTAAATGTCGTTACAACGATAATCGTTACATATATGTCTCGTTTCAAAATCATTAAGTTAGTAGTCTTGTTTTTACATATGTAGTTCATTGTTAATATACTTAATGATATGTTTACTTATCATAATATCATGTTAACTATATATATATATCCTTATATATGTCATCATATAGTTTTTACAAGTTTTAACGTTCGTGAATCACCGGTCAACTTGGGTGGTCAATTGTCTATATGAAACCTATTTCAATTAATCAAGTCTTAACAAGTTTGATTGCTTAACATGTTGAAAACACTTAATCATGTAAATAACAATTTCATTTAATATATATATAAACATGGAAAAGTTCGGGTCACTACAGTACCTACCCGTTAAATAAATTTCGTCCCGAAATTTTAAGCAGTTGGAGGTGTTGACGTATCTTCTGGAAATAAATGCGGGTATTTCTTCTTCATCTGATCTTCTCGTTCCCAAGTGAACTCGGGTCCTCTACGAGCATTCCATCGAACCTTAACAATTGGTCTCTTATTTTGCTTAAGTCTTTTAACCTCACGATCCATTATTTCGGCGGGTTCTTCGATGAATTGAAGTTTTTCGTTGATTTGGATTTCATCTAATGGAATAGTGAGATCTTCTTTAGCAAAATATTTCTTCAAATTCGAGACGTGGAAAGTGTTTTGTACAGCCGCGAGTTGTTGAGGTAATTCAAGTCGGTAAGCTACTGGTCCGACACGATCAATAATCTTGAATGGTCCAATATACTTTGGATTTAATTTCCCTCGTTTACCAAATCGAACAACGCCTTTCCAAGGTGCAACTTTAAGCATGACCATCTCTCCAATTTCAAATTCTATATCTTTTCTTTTAATGTCAGCGTAGCTCTTTTGTCGACTTTGGGCAGTTTTCAACCGTTGTTAAATTTGGATGATCTTCTTGGTAGTTTCTTGTATTATCTCCGGACCCGTAATCTGTCTATCCCCCACTTCACTCCAACAAATCGGAGACCTGCACTTTCTACCATAAAGTGCTTTAAACGGCGCCATCTCAATGCTTGAATGGTAGCTGTTGTTGTAGGAAAATTCTGCTAACGGTAGATGTCGATCCCAACTGTTTCCAAAATCAATAACACATACTCGTAGCATGTCTTCAAGCGTTTGTATCGTCCTTTCGCTCTGCACATCAGTTTGTGGATGATTGGCAGTACTCATGTCTAGACGAGTTCCTAATGCTTGCTGTAATGTCTGCCAGAATCTTGAAATAAATCTGCCATCCCTATCAGAGATAATAGAGATTGGTATTCCATGTCTGGAGATGACTTCCTTCAAATACAGTCGTGCTAACTTCTCCATCTTGTCATCTTCTCTTATTGGCAGGAAGTGTGCTGATTTGGTGAGACGATCAACTATTACCCAAATAGTATCAAAACCACTTGCAGTCCTTGACAATTTAGTGATGAAATCCATGGTAATGTTTTCCCATTTCCATTCCGGGATTTCGGGTTGTTGAAGTAGACCTGATGGTTTCTGATGCTCAGCTTTGACCTTAGAACACGTCAAACATTCTCCTACGTATTTAGCAACATCGGCTTTCATACCCGGCCACCAAAAATGTTTCTTGAGATCCTTGTACATCTTCCCTGTTCCAGGATGTATTGAGTATCTGGTTTTATGAGCTTCTCTAAGTACCATTTCTCTCATATCTCCAAATTTTGGTACCCAAATCCTTTCAGCCCTATACCGGGTTCCGTCTTCCCGAATATTAAGATGCTTCTCCGATCCTTTGGGTATTTCATCCTTTAAATTTTCCTCTTTTAAAACTCCTTGTTGCGCCTCCTTTATTTGAGTAGTAAGGTTATTGTGAATCATTATATTCATAGATTTTACTCGAATGGGTTCTCTGTCCTTCCTGCTCAAGGCGTCGGCTACCACATTTGCCTTCCCCGGGTGGTAACGAATCTCAAAGTCGTAATCATTCAACAATTCAATCCACCTACGTTGCCTCATATTCAGTTGTTTCTGATTAAATATGTGCTGAAGACTTTTGTGGTCGGTATATATAATACTTTTGACCCCATATAAGTAGTGCCTCCAAGTATTTAATGCAAAAACAACCGCGCCTAATTACAAATCATGCGTCGTATAATTTTGCTCGTGAATCTTCAATTGTCTAGACGCATAAGCAATCACCTTCGTCCGTTGCATTAATACATAACCGAGACCTTGCTTTTATGCGTTACAATAAATCACAAAATCATCATTCCCTTCAGGCAATGACAATATAGGTGCCGTAGTTAGCTTTTTCTTCAATAATTGAAACGCCTTCTCTTGTTCATCCTTCCATTCAAATTTCTTCCCTTTATGTGTTAATGCAGTCAAGGGTTTTGCTATTTTGGAGAAATCTTGGATGAATCTTCTGTAGTAACCAGCCAATCCTAAAAATTGATGTATATGCTTCGGAGTTTTTGGGGTTTCCCACTTTTCAACAGTTTCGATCTTTGCCGGGTCCACCTGGATACCTTCTTTGTTCACTATGTGACCGAGGAATTGAACTTCTTCCAACCAAAATGCACACTTTGAAAACTTAGCATACAGTTTTTCTTTCCTCAATACTTCTGGCACTTTTCTCAAATGTTCTTCGTGCTCTTGATCATTCTTTGAGTAAATAAGTATGTCATCGATGAAAACAATAACAAACTTGTCAAGATATGGCCCACACACTCGGTTCATAAGGTCCATGAACACAGCTGGTGCGTTAGTCAATCCAAACGGCATAACCATAAACTCGTAATGACCATAACGCGTCCTAAAAGCAGTTTTTGGAATATCATCCTCCTTTACTAGCATTTGATGATATCCAGAACGTAAATCGATCTTCGAATAAACCGACGAGCCTTGTAGTTGATCAAATAAGTCGTCAATTCTCGGCAGTGGATAACGGTTTTTGATGGTAAGTTTGTTCAACTCTCTGTAGTCAATACACAACCTAAATGTACCATCCTTCTTCTTGACAAACAAAACAGGAGCTCCCCATGGTGATGTGCTTGGTCGAATGAAACCACGTTCTAATAGTTCTTGCAGTTGGCTTTGCAGTTCTTTCATCTCGCTGGGTGCGAGTCTATAAGGAGCACGAGCTATTGGTGCAGCTCCTGGTACAAGATCTATTTGAAATTCAATGGATCGATGTGGGGGTAATCCCGGTAATTCTTTCGGAAATACATCGGGAAATTCTTTTGCGACGGGAACATCATTGATGCTCTTTTCTTCAGTTTGTACTTTCTCGACGTGTGCTAGAACAACATAGCAACCTTTTCTTATTAGTTTTTGTGCCTTCAAATTACTAATAAGATGTAGCTTCGTGTTGCCCTTTTCTCTGTACACCATTAAGGGTTTTCCTTTTTCTCGTATAATGCGAATTGCATTTTTGTAACAAACGATCTCTGCTTTCACTTCTTTCAACCAGTCCATACCGATTATCACATCAAAACTCCCTAACTCTACTGGTATCAAGTCAATCTTAAATATTTCGCTACCCAGTTTAATTTCTCGATTCCGGCATATATTATCTGCTGAAATTAATTTACCGTTTACTAATTCGAGTAAAAATTTACTATCCAACGGCGTCAATGGACAACTTAATTTAGCACAAAAATCTCTACTCATATAGCTTCTATCCGCACCCGAATCAAATAAAACATAAGCAGATTTATTGTCAATAAGAAACGTACCCGTAACAAGCTCCGGGTCTTCCTGTGCCTCTGCCGCATTAATATTGAAAACTCTTCCGCGGCCTTGTCCATTCGTGTTCTCCTGGTTCGGGCAATTTCTAATAATGTGGCCCGGTTTTTCACATTTATAACAAACTACATTGGCATAACTTGCTCCGACACTACTTGCTCCGCCATTACTCGTTCTGACACCATTTGTTACTTTCGTTCTGTTAACCCCTGGTCCGTAGACCTCACACTTCGCCGCGCTATGACCATTTCTTTTACACTTGTTGCAAAATTTGGTGCAGAACCCCGAGTGATACTTTTCACACCTTTGGCATAGCTGCTTCTGATTGTTGTTGTTGTTGCGGTTGTTATTGTTGTTGGGATGATTGTTGTAGTTGCTGTTGTTGTTGTTGTTGTTGTTGTTGTTGTTGTTGTTTGGCCGTTTGTTGTAGTTGCGATTGATGTTGCGATTGTTGGGATAATTATTGCGATTATTATTGTAATTGCTGTTGTTGTTGTATTGGTGATTCTTATCACCGTTTTCCTCCCACTTTCTTTTGACTTGCTTCACATTGGCCTCTTTAGCAGTCTGTTCTTTAATTCTTTCTTCAATCTGGTTCACTAGTTTGTGAGCCATTCTACATGCCTGTTGTATGGAGGCGGGCTCGTGTGAACTTATATCTTCTTGGATTCTTTCCGGTAGTCCTTTCACAAACGCGTCGATCTTCTCTTCCTCATCTTCGAACGCTCCCGGACACAATAGGCATTAAACTGTGAATCGTCTTTCGTACGTGGTAATATCAAATCCTTGTGTTCGTAACCCTCTAAGTTCTGTCTTGAGCTTATTGACCTCGGTTCTGGGACGGTACTTCTCGTTCATCAAGTGCTTGAATGCTGACCACGGTAGTGCGTAAGCATCATCTTGTCCCACTTGCTCTAGATAGGTATTCCACCATGTTAACGCAGAACCTGTGAAGGTATGCGTAGCGTACTTCACTTTGTCCTCTTCAGTACACTTACTTATGGCAAACACCGATTCGACCTTCTCGGTCCACCGTTTCAATCCGATCGGTCCTTCGGTTCCATCAAATTCCAAAGGTTTGGAGGCAGTGAATTCTTTGTAGGTGCATCCTACACGATTTCCTGTACTACTAGATCCAAGGTTATTGTTGGTATGTAGCGCAGCCTGTACTGCGGCTATGTTTGAAGCTAGAAAAGTACGGAATTCCTCTTCATTCATATTCACGGTGTGTCGAGTAGTCGGTGCCATTTCCTTCAAAATAGTCAAATGGAACAAGTTAATCATACAGAATATTAAGAGTAGTTAATAGTATTTCGTAGCATAATATGAACTCATTTATAAAAGCTTTTTCTTGATATTAGCGTTTTATAAGTTTAAATTCGGGTAGTACCTACCCGTTAAGTTCATACTTAGTAGCTAATATACAATTCAACTACTACAATTCTATATGAAAAACTGATTATAATAATATTTCGCGTTCAAACTTTTATACAATATTTTACAAACTTACAATACCGCTTATTTTACATAAAGCATGAAATATAGTACACAATAACTTTGATACAAGATAGTTGTGAAGATAATTCTAGCTAGTACACAAGTCGTTCAGCAAAGGCAATAAAGACACGTAATTCATACGTCCAGAAACAAGTCATGCATTCTGGTTTTACTAGGACTACTTCCCATCCTTGGTCTTGTGGAACATGTCATAACCCGTCCTTAACCATAAGAACGTGTTAGATAACGTATGATTTCATTGCGAGGTATTGACCTCTATATGCGACATTTTTAAAAAGGAAAACTGCATATATTATACATTACAAACCAAACCATTATTTTTGTTACAAGCTTTAGACAATAAAAAGATGATTATCGTTTAACGATAATCTTCGACTTACAAACTTTACAAATGATAATAACAACACGATTTCTAGCATATTTTACAACACACGTCCTCGGATATGCAGTTTTATTTTTGACACAAATATGAGTACGCATGATCCTGCTTAGATTCAACATAATGCAGCGGAAGCTTTAATTATCACCTGAGAATAAACATGTTTAAAAACGTCAACATAAAGTTGGTGAGATATAGGTTTAGTGCGCAGCAATATATATATATAGACCACAAGATTTCGTATATAAACATTTCAATAAAAATATTCTAAGTGGTTGAGCACTTGGTAACCATACTTAACATTTTCACGTCGCATATTCCCTTTAATATGAAATCTTACTACACCGTACCAAGTGTAGTCACAAAACGAAGTACTGTGCAACCGTTGAATACTGGTCGTCCAGTCCGGTTGGGGTTGTCAGGCCCGATAGATCTATCAACAGGATTCGCGTTTACAATACCGCTGTAAATATTAGTTACCAAGCTACAGGGAAGTATGCCAGTGGTACAACTCAACGTAGAACATATTTTTCAGTTACTTGTGTCCATATCGTAAAACATAAAATACATGTATTCTCATCCCGAAATATTTAGAGTTTAAAAGTGGGACTATATACTCACTCTTGTCTTGATGATATATATATTTTGACTCGGTCTTCCGGTTGATATCACGAACCTATCCATATATAATATATCAATATGTTTTCATTTTTAAACAAACGTTATAAATATATACTTGTTATACTTTTAATACTTTGAATAATTCCTTAGTCCGTAGTTAGCAGTCCGATGTTAGTAATTCAATTTTAATGGTTCATTTTTAGATGTTTAATATACCCGCAATAAACAAAACCCCCAACGAAATAAATAAAACCCCATCGTATATGTGTTGGTCGAGATTAATCTTGACCCATGGTACCGGTGTTGTCAAATGACGTGTTGCGTACATAAAGTACCGGTGTTGTCAAATGACGTGTTGCGTACAATCATGGGATCTTATGATTAATCTTCTCGTGTTGTTTACGGGTGATCCTGAACCATATAAAATTGAATTATAAGTACATATATATAAAATATCATGTTATCTTAGAAATATGTGATTTATATCATTTTTTCCAATTGATCCCGTAGTTGAAATGATCTAGGATAACCAATTTTGTTTCGGTCATAGTTTCTTCGTTACAAATCCGTTTTCGTTGATTCAAATTGCCATCTTCTTGGATCGAGTTCTTCTTTAAGACTATGAACTGTAAATACCTTGGTTTGTATTCAAAATCATACGGCATAAGTGAAACATTAGTGAAACATATGAAGTTAAACATTTTTGTTACAACAAAATCAATTAATGACCATTTTTCTAAAAATACTTATACTTTGAAAAACCAAGTTTTACCTTGTTAAATTAACATATAAATAAGTTATGTTACATGTCTTGAAGTATTTTAAAAGTTAAGTTAGAAGGATCTATTTAGTTTGCAAACAAGTTTGAAAACATTCAAACTATGTTCTTGTTGTTAAACTTTTGTACCACAAAATAAGATAGCTATATATATATGAATCGAATAAGGTTATGAACATAGATTCTACCTCAAGTTCCTTGGATAAGTTTGCTGTAAAAGAGGAGTAAGAAGCTAGAATCAAAAGGGTGATAGAAGTGGATGAAAGATTAGAAGTAAGTTGGTGTTCTTGGAAGGTTTTCTTGAAGTGTTTTTGTATGGTTTTCTTATGGTGTTTTAGTATGGTTTTTGAAGCTAGATCTTTATGGAACTTTGCTGGATTGTTATGGAGTTTAGAGAGTAAGAAAGAGTGTGTGTTTTTAGTTAAGAGATTGAAATAAAAATGAATCAAAAATGATGATACATATATACTCCTAAAAATGTGATCTTTAAGGATAACATGACAAAATTTTAGTTTGTATTTTTGTTAATTAGTCAAGTAATCATCCAAAAGTAATTACCTAGCTCTAAGGGCATGAATAATGGCTGGTTAGGTGGTGATTTTGATGTGTATTTACTATTAGTAAATACGTATAGGAGCTAGGTATGATACGAGTACAAATACTCTAAATATACGTATAGAAATTTTGTGAAAAATGGAATGAGGATTCAAATATAGCTATCTTTTGTGAATACACTTATATGATTTTATGTATTTAAGTTCTTAAAAGTGATTAAATACATTACTTATACAATATATGTATAAACATTATAGTCTTAAGTATTTAAGTCAAATAACGTTACGTATTGTTATCGTTTTGAAAACTTAAATTAGTAGTTTCAAAATACACATATAACTTGTTGTTATTAATACAAAATGAGATATTAAAACATTCATTAATCATGTTAAATATGTATATATACATATATATACACAAACGTATAATTATCATATATTGTATAGTTCGTGATATCATCGGTCAAACTAGACGGTCAAACGTTGTGTAAAACTCTTTTCGGAAATATAAGTCTCGACAATTTGGATTGCTTATCATGTTGGTAAGGTTTAATTTATGTAAATATTAATCTTATAAGTATAGTATGATCGAAAAAGTGCAGGTCGTTACATTACCTCCCCGTTAAATAAATTTCGTCCCGAAATTTTAAAATTGTACCTATTTTGCGTTATCGAGAAACAAGTGCGGATACTTTCGTTTCATCTGATCCTCTCGTTCCCAAGTAAACTCAGGACCTCTTCTAGCATTCCAACGAACCTTAACAATCGGTATATTGCTCTGTTTGAGTTGTTTAACTTCACGGTCCATGATTTCGATTGGTTCTTCGACGAATTGTAGTTTCTCGTCGACATGGATTTCTTCAAGAGGAATGGTGAGGTCTTCCTTTGCAAGACACTTCTTAAGGTTCGAGACGTGAAATGTATTATGTGCTCCGGCGAGTTGTTGTGGTAACTCGAGTCGATAAGCTACCGGTCCAATGCGTTCGATGATCTTGAACGGGCCTACGTACCTTGGGTTCAGTTTACCCCTTTTGCCGAACCGTATTACACCTTTCCAAGGTGACACCTTTAGCATAACCATGTCCCCGACCTGAAACTCTAATGGTTTCCTTCGGACATCGGCGTAGCTCTTTTGGCGACTGCGGGCTGTTTTTAATCTCTCCTTGATTTGCACTATCTTCTCAGTCGTTTCATGTATGATCTCGGGACCAGTTAATTGTCGATCTCCTACTTCATTCCAACAGATAGGAGATCTACACTTCCTTCCATACAATGCTTCGAATGGCGCAGCTCCAATGCTCGCATGATAACTATTATTATACGAGAATTCTGCTAACGGTAGATATTTATCCCATCCGTTTCCAAAATCGATCACACATGCCCTGAGCATGTCTTCGAGAGTCTGAATCGTTCTCTCACTCTGTCCATCGGTTTGTGGATGATATGCGGTACTCATATCCAACCGAGTTCCTAGTGCCTCCTGTAGTGATTGCCAGAATTTTGAGGTAAATCTACTATCACGATCGGATATAATGGAAATAGGTATTCCATGCCTTGAAACAACTTCCTTTATATACAATCGTAATAGTTTCTCCATTCTATCCGTTTCCTTTATAGGCAAGAAATGTGCAGACTTGGTGAGACGATCAACAATCACCCAAATGGTGTCGTAACCCCAGGCAGTCTTTGGTAACTTCGTGATGAAATCCATGGTAATACCGTCCCATTTCCATTCTGGAATTTCTGGTTGTTGAAGTAACCCTGACGGCTTCTGGTGTTCTGCTTTGACCTTGGAACAAGTTAAACACTCCCCAACATATGTTGCTACGTCTGTCTTTAAATTAGGCCACCAATAACGTGTCTTAAGATCTTGATACATCTTTCCAACTCCAGGATGTATCGAATATCTTGTCTTATGTGCCTCGTTCAATATCAACTTCCTTAATCCACCCAACTTCGGTACCCAAATACGGTTTGCAAAATATCGAATTCCATCTTCCCGCATAACGAGTTGCTTCTCATACTTCTTCATTATTTCATTTCCTATATTTTCTTTAGTAAGTGCTTCTCGTTGAACTTCTTTGATTTGTGAGTTGAGATTCATGCGAATTTTTATGTTCATTGCTCGAACTCGAATTGGTTCTCGTTCCTTTCTGCTTAGAGCGTCGGCCACCACGTTCGCTTTCCCGGGATGATAACGAATTTCACAATCATAGTCATTTATTAACTCAACCCACCTACGTTGCCTCATGTTCAGCTGTTTTTGATCGAAAATATGTTGAAGGCTTTTATGATCAGTAAACACAGTGAATTTAACCCCATACAAGTAATGTCTCCACATCTTCAATGCAAACACGACTGCTCCCAGTTCTAGATCATGCGTCGTATAATTCCGCTCGTGAATCTTCAATTGTCGGGATGCAAATGCAATTACTTTCTTTCGTTGCATAAGAACACAACCAAAACCTTGTCGCGAAGCGTCACAATATATTTCAAAATCATCGTTCCCTTCAGGTAACGATAAAATAGGCGCCGTAGTTAACTTCTTCTTCAATAATTGAAATGCGTTCTCCTGCTCCGAGGTCCATTCGTATTTCTTCCCTTTTTGCGTTAATGCTGTCAACGGCTTAGCTATTCGAGAAAAATCTTGAATAAACCTTCTATAATAACCGGCTAAACCCAAAAATTGGCGTATCTGCATTGGTGTCTTAGGAGTCTCCCATTTTTCAATGGCTTCAATTTTTGCTGGATCAACCTGAATTCCTTTGCTACTAACAACGTGGCCAAGAAATTGTACTTCTTTCAACCAGAAAGCACACTTAGAAAATTTAGCATAAAGTTGTTCTTTTCTCAACAACTCCAGTATCAACCTTAAATGCTCTTCATGCTCTTGCTCACTCTTGGAATAGATAAGAATATCATCAATGAAAACGATAACAAACTTATCTAAATACGGACTACAAACTCGATTCATGAGGTCCATGAATACAGCTGGCGCATTCGTCAATCCAAACGGCATAACCAAAAATTCGTAATGACCATAACGTGTCCGAAAAGCAGTTTTCGGAATGTCCTCTTCTTTGACGCGTAGTTGATGATAGCCCGATCTTAAGTCGATTTTTGAATAAACACATGATCCTTGCAATTGATCAAATAAGTCATCAATTCTCGGTAGTGGATACCGATTCTTGATAGTTAACTTATTTAATTCACGATAGTCTATACACATCCTAAAAGATCCATCTTTCTTCTTAACAAACAAAATTGGAGCTCCCCACGGTGAAGTACTCGGTCGTATGAATCCACGGTCCAGTAATTCTTTTAACTGACTTTGAAGTTCTTTTAACTCGGACGGTGCAAGTCTATATGGAGCACGAGCCACTGGTGCAGCTCCTGGTACTAAATCTATTTGAAATTCTACCGATCTAAATGGAGGTAATCCCGGCAATTCTTCCGGAAAAACTTCGGGAAAATCTCTTGCCACAGGCACGTCATTGATGCACTTCTCTTCCTTTTCGACTTTATTAACATGTGCTAAAATAGCGTAACATCCCTTTTCTAAACACTTTTTGGCTTTCAAACAGCTAATGAGTTTTAGCTTTGAATCACCCTTCTCTCCGTAAATCATCACCGGCATTTTATCCTTACCAGGAATACGAATTGCCTTCTTGGCACAAACAACTTCCGCTCCTACTTTGGACATCCAGTCCATGCCGACTATTACATCAAAACTTCCTAATTCTACGGGTATCAAATCAATCTTAAATGTTTCTCCGGCTAAATTTATCTTACAATCACGACAAATTTTATCGGCTTTAATTAGTTTACCATTAGCTAACTCAATCATGTACTTAGCATCTAGAGGTAATGATGAACAATTCAATTTAGTGTAAAAATTTATACACACGTAACTTCTATCGGCGCCAGTATCAAATAAAATAGATGCTGATAAGTTATTAATGGTAAACGTACCCGTAACAAGCTCCGGGTCTTCTCGTGCCTCTCTAGCATTAATAACAAACGCTCTTCCACGTGCAGGTCCGCCATTCTGATTCGGGCACTGGCTCTTATAATGACCTTGTTTTCCACACCCAAAACAAGTAATGTTAGCCAAAGCAGTTCTATTTGCGTTGGTGGCAGGAGTCTTGTTGCCATTTGTAACGAGAGCCTTACAATCTTCCGCAAGATGACCTTGTCGATTACACTTGGTGCATAACACACTACAGTAACCAAAGTGATGTTTGTGGCAACGGTTGCATAAAGGATTTTGTCCTTTATAACCAAAGCTTAAACCACTACCCGCACCTTGCGTGTTTTCTTGTTTCTTAAAAGATTATTGTTGGTTACCTCGATCATAATTTCCATTCCACTTTCTTTTGTTACCTGATACCTTCACATCAGTATTGGATACTTTCTTATCCATGATGACCTGATCCATTAGCTCGTTTGCCATGGTTATAGCTTCATGAATTGTCTTAGGTTTCGATGCTGTAACATTTGCCTTGACCTTTTTGGGCAAACCAGCTTTGTACATTTCAATCTTCCGTTCTTCGGTTGGAACCAATTCAGGGCATAGCAAAACTAATTCCATGAATCGCTGGTTGTAGTTGGTGATTTCAGTACCAACCACCTTCAAACTTCGTAACTCATCTTCTAACTTAATAACCTCATTCCTTGGACAATACTCGGTGATTATCATTGCTTTGAATTCTTCCCATGGAGTATCATAAGCTACATCTCCTCCTACCGCCTTCACATAATTCTTCCACCATGTGAGTGCACTATCTTGTAAAGTGCACGATGCAAACTTGGTCATGTCTTTTTCATCACAACCGCTGATTTTGAACACCGTCTCCATCTTTTCTATCCATCGGGTTAAACCGATAGGTCCTTCCGTTCCACTGAATGATGATGGCTTGCAAGCTTGGAACGTCTTGTAGGAGCATCCTACACGAGGATTTGGATTAACTGCAGCAGCTCTTGCAGCCTCAACCCATAACATTCTGTCGTTCACTCGCTGGTTGATGAGTTCCTCGAGTTCTTGTTCCGTCATTCGATTCAATCGCGCCATTTCCTAATGAAAGAAAATAATTATTCACATGGATTATTATAGATGTAGTGTGTATTTATAGTACATTATAGCTTATTAATAATATGAACTAGGTATTATTATAAAAGCCTTTTCTTCTTATTAGCGTTTTATAATTATATCTTGGGTAGTACCTACCCGTTAATGTTCATACTTAATAGCTTAGTACAGAATCAATTACTACAATCTAAATAATACTTAACCATGGAAAATTATTGCATTTCATACTTCAATATTTTACATATGCTTATCTTACATCGAACATTAAGCAAACCACACTATTAATATTATACAAAACATTATTCGGTTCCATGGTTTGACACAGCAGCGCATCGTTTGATCTATTTTCTAGGACGTTTAGACACAAAGATTTGCTTAACGCTTATCCTAACTGTCTGCCTATATTTTGGCTGTGGGACTGAAGAACTGGATGCCGGGACAGAACGAATAGGAATAGCGGGGATAGGGGTGGTAGTGTTGAGTGGAATTGGTGCCACATCATTCTCATTAAACTCGGGATTTGGATTTTCTAATTCATTAGCCTTTCGTTTCTTTCCTAGTTCGAACTCGTCTTTTGTAATTTCCTGTATTTCTTCCTCGGGTTCACTTTCCTCCTCGGGTTCACTTTCCGATATTTCTATAGTTGGTTCATCCGGAATTTGTGAGTCTTCCCCAAGGATATCATTTTCGTCATCGGACAGGTTAATGACTGGAACGCCATCTGAAGATTCTGATTCGGAGTCGTTGATTGTGATAACAATTTTTGAGCTCGACATCTATCACACAACAACTAACCCATTAGTACTTATATAATATTTACATATAAATTTTAACCAACAGTGATAAGCAATGGTTTTTTTTTTTTTTTAAATCAGACCCGGTCAAAGTCCAGACTTACTAATGTATCCTAACGGCTTCTCGGTTAGACACACTAATGCAGACCTGGTTCGCTAAGACCAACGCTCTGATACCACATGTCATAACCCGTCCTTAACCATAAGAACGTGTTAGATAACGTATGATTTCATTGCGAGGTATTGACCTCTATATGCGACATTTTTAAAAAGGAAAACTGCATATATTATACATTACAAACCAAACCATTATTTTTGTTACAAGCTTTAGACAATAAAAAGATGATTATCGTTTAACGATAATCTTCGACTTACAAACTTTACAAATGATAATAACAACACGATTTCTAGCATATTTTACAACACACGTCCTCGGATATGCAGTTTTATTTTTGACACAAATATGAGTACGCATGATCCTGCTTAGATTCAACATAATGCAGCGGAAGCTTTAATTATCACCTGAGAATAAACATGTTTAAAAACGTCAACATAAAGTTGGTGAGATATAGGTTTAGTGCGCAGCAATATATATATATAGACCACAAGATTTCGTATATAAACATTTCAATAAAAATATTCTAAGTGGTTGAGCACTTGGTAACCATACTTAACATTTTCACGTCGCATATTCCCTTTAATATGAAATCTTACTACACCGTACCAAGTGTAGTCACAAAACGAAGTACTGTGCAACCGTTGAATACTGGTCGTCCAGTCCGGTTGGGGTTGTCAGGCCCGATAGATCTATCAACAGGATTCGCGTTTACAATACCGCTGTAAATATTAGTTACCAAGCTACAGGGAAGTATGCCAGTGGTACAACTCAACGTAGAACATATTTTTCAGTTACTTGTGTCCATATCGTAAAACATAAAATACATGTATTCTCATCCCGAAATATTTAGAGTTTAAAAGTGGGACTATATACTCACTCTTGTCTTGATGATATATATATTTTGACTCGGTCTTCCGGTTGATATCACGAACCTATCCATATATAATATATCAATATGTTTTCATTTTTAAACAAACGTTATAAATATATACTTGTTATACTTTTAATACTTTGAATAATTCCTTAGTCCGTAGTTAGCAGTCCGATGTTAGTAATTCAATTTTAATGGTTCATTTTTAGATGTTTAATATACCCGCAATAAACAAAACCCCCAACGAAATAAATAAAACCCCATCGTATATGTGTTGGTCGAGATTAATCTTGACCCATGGTACCGGTGTTGTCAAATGACGTGTTGCGTACATAAAGTACCGGTGTTGTCAAATGACGTGTTGCGTACAATCATGGGATCTTATGATTAATCTTCTCGTGTTGTTTACGGGTGATCCTGAACCATATAAAATTGAATTATAAGTACATATATATAAAATATCATGTTATCTTAGAAATATGTGATTTATATCATTTTTTCCAATTGATCCCGTAGTTGAAATGATCTAGGATAACCAATTTTGTTTCGGTCATAGTTTCTTCGTTACAAATCCGTTTTCGTTGATTCAAATTGCCATCTTCTTGGATCGAGTTCTTCTTTAAGACTATGAACTGTAAATACCTTGGTTTGTATTCAAAATCATACGGCATAAGTGAAACATTAGTGAAACATATGAAGTTAAACATTTTTGTTACAACAAAATCAATTAATGACCATTTTTCTAAAAATACTTATACTTTGAAAAACCAAGTTTTACCTTGTTAAATTAACATATAAATAAGTTATGTTACATGTCTTGAAGTATTTTAAAAGTTAAGTTAGAAGGATCTATTTAGTTTGCAAACAAGTTTGAAAACATTCAAACTATGTTCTTGTTGTTAAACTTTTGTACCACAAAATAAGATAGCTATATATATATGAATCGAATAAGGTTATGAACATAGATTCTACCTCAAGTTCCTTGGATAAGTTTGCTGTAAAAGAGGAGTAAGAAGCTAGAATCAAAAGGGTGATAGAAGTGGATGAAAGATTAGAAGTAAGTTGGTGTTCTTGGAAGGTTTTCTTGAAGTGTTTTTGTATGGTTTTCTTATGGTGTTTTAGTATGGTTTTTGAAGCTAGATCTTTATGGAACTTTGCTGGATTGTTATGGAGTTTAGAGAGTAAGAAAGAGTGTGTGTTTTTAGTTAAGAGATTGAAATAAAAATGAATCAAAAATGATGATACATATATACTCCTAAAAATGTGATCTTTAAGGATAACATGACAAAATTTTAGTTTGTATTTTTGTTAATTAGTCAAGTAATCATCCAAAAGTAATTACCTAGCTCTAAGGGCATGAATAATGGCTGGTTAGGTGGTGATTTTGATGTGTATTTACTATTAGTAAATACGTATAGGAGCTAGGTATGATACGAGTACAAATACTCTAAATATACGTATAGAAATTTTGTGAAAAATGGAATGAGGATTCAAATATAGCTATCTTTTGTGAATACACTTATATGATTTTATGTATTTAAGTTCTTAAAAGTGATTAAATACATTACTTATACAATATATGTATAAACATTATAGTCTTAAGTATTTAAGTCAAATAACGTTACGTATTGTTATCGTTTTGAAAACTTAAATTAGTAGTTTCAAAATACACATATAACTTGTTGTTATTAATACAAAATGAGATATTAAAACATTCATTAATCATGTTAAATATGTATATATACATATATATACACAAACGTATAATTATCATATATTGTATAGTTCGTGATATCATCGGTCAAACTAGACGGTCAAACGTTGTGTAAAACTCTTTTCGGAAATATAAGTCTCGACAATTTGGATTGCTTATCATGTTGGTAAGGTTTAATTTATGTAAATATTAATCTTATAAGTATAGTATGATCGAAAAAGTGCAGGTCGTTACAGAACATAACCGTTATGGCCGTTGATAAGACAGCGTGTTGTAACGTCGTCAAAGGGACGAGGGTTACGTAATGACCAACAGTCTCGTAATAACCTAAAAACCTCATTTCTTACCCCAATTACCGACTCCGTCACTTGTGGAAACGTTTTGTTTAATAGTTGTAGCCCGATGTTCTTTTTCTCACTTTGGTGAGAAGCGAACATTACTAACCCGTAAGCATAGCATGCTTCTTTATGTTGCATGTTAGCTGCTTTTTCTAAATCATGAAGTCCTATATTCGGATACATTGAGTCAAAATAATTTCTTAACCCGTTGCGTAAAATAGCATTTGGGTTCCCCACAATATATGCGTCAAAGTAAACACATCGTAACTTATGGGTTTCCCAATGTGATATCCCCCATCTTTCAAACGAAAGTCTCTTATAAACCAAGACATTCTTGGAACGTTCTTCGAATGTCTTACAAACTGATTTCGCCGTAAATAGTTGTGCCGAAGAATTCTGACCGACTCTAGACAAGATTTCATCAATCATGTCTCCGGGTAGGTCTCTTAAAATATTGGGTTGTCTACCCATTTTGTGTTTTTATACTGTAAAATAGACAAGAGTTAGATTCATAAAAAAAATACTTATTAATACAAGCAATTTTTACATATATCATAAAGCATAAGCACACTATATTACATATATTACACCATACGAATACAACTAGCTTATTTCGACTCGCTCGTTTCTTCTTCTTCGGTTTTGGTTCGTTTTGCCAAGTTTCTAGGGATATATGATGTTCCCCTAATACTAGCTGTCGTTTTCCACAACGGTTTAGAAAAACCTGGTGGTTTAGAGGTTCCCGGGTCATTGTTACAACTTAAGGACTTCGGGGGTTGACGATACATATAAAGTTCATCGGGGTTGGAAATAGATTTCTCTATTTTTATGCCCTTTCCCTTATTATTTTCTTTTGCCTTTTTAAATTCAGTTGGGGTAATTTCTATAAAATCATCGGAATCCTCGTCGGAATCCGATTCATCGGAGAATTGGTAATCCTCCCAATATTTTGCTTCCTTGGCGGAAACACCATTGACCATAATTAACCTTGGTCGGTTAGTTGAGGATTTTTTTTTACTTAACCGTTTTATTATTTCCCCCACCGGTTCTATTTCCTCCTCCGGTTCCTCCTTTTCCAGTTCTGATTCTTCTTCCGGTTCCTCTTCGGGAACTTGTGAATCAGTCCAATATATATTCGACTCTTCGTTATTATTAGGTGAGTCAATCGGATTTGTGCTAGAGGTAGACATCTATCACACAATATCAAACATGTTAAGAGATTAATATATCACATAATATATACATGTTAATAATATATAGTTTCCAACAAAAATGTTAAGCAATCATTTTTAAAGAAAACACGGTCGAAGTCCAGACTCACTAATGCATCCTAACAAACTCGATAAGACACACTAATACAAATTTTCTGGTTCTCTAAGACCAACGCTCGGATACCAACTGAAATGTCCCGTTCTTATTGATTAAAAACGTTCCATATTAATTGATTTCGTTGCGAGGTTTTGACCTCTATATGAGACGTTTTTCAAAGACTGCATTCATTTTTAAAACAAACCATAACCTTTATTTCATAAATAAAGGTTTAAAAAGCTTTACGTAGATTATCAAATAATGATAATCTAAAATATCCTGTTTACACACGACCATTACATAATGGTTTACAATACAAATATGTTACATCGAAATCAGTTTCTTGAATGCAGTTTTTACACAATATCATACAAACATGGACTCCAAATCTTGTCCTTATTTTAGTATGCAACAACGGAAGCTCTTAGTATTCACCTGAGAATAAACATGCTTTAAACGTCAACAAAAATGTTGGTGAGTTATAGGTTTAACCTATATATATCAAATCGTAACAATAGACCACAAGATTTCATATTTCAATACACATCCCATACATAGAGATAAAAATCATTCATATGGTGAACACCTGGTAACCGACATTAACAAGATGCATATATAAGAATATCCCCATCATTCCAGGACACCCTTCGGATATGATATAAATTTCGAAGTACTAAAGCATCCGGTACTTTGGATGGGGTTTGTTAGGCCCAATAGATCTATCTTTAGGATTCGCGTCAATTAGGGTGTCTGTTCCCTAATTCTTAGATTACCAGACTTAATAAAAAGGGGCATATTCGATTTCGATAATTCAACCATAGAATGTAGTTTCACGTACTTGTGTCTATTTTGTAAATCATTTATAAAACCTGCATGTATTCTCATCCCAAAAATATTAGATTTTAAAAGTGGGACTATAACTCACTTTCACAGATTTTTACTTCGTCGGGAAGTATGACTTGACCACTGGTTGATTCACGAACCTATAACAATATATACATATATATCAAAGTATGTTCAAAATATATTTACAATACTTTTAATACATTTTGATGTTTTAAGTTTATTAAGTCAGCTGTCCTCGTTAGTAACCTACAACTAGTTGTCCACAGTTAGATGTACAGAAATAAATCGATAAATATTATCTTGAATCAATCCCTGACCCAGTGTATACGTATCTCAGTATTGATCACAATTCAAACTATATATATATTTTGGAATCAACCTCAATCCTGTATAGCTAACTCCAACATTCACATATAGAGTGTCTATGGTTGTTCCGCAATATATATATAGATGGGTCGACATGATAGGTCGAAACACTGTATACGTGTCTATGGTATCTCAAGATTACATAATATACAATATAAGTTGATTATGTTATGGTTGGAATAGATTTATTACTAACTTTCACGTAGGTAAAATGAGTAGTTTTTATCAATCTTGTTTTACTCGCCATTTCTTCATTTCTAATCCGTTTTGAGTGATTCCAGTGGCCACGGTTTCGTATTAAACTTAACTTTATGAATATAAATAGAAAAAGTATAAGTTTATAGTCAGAAATACAAGTTACAAATCATTTTTGAAAGAGGTAGTCATTTTCGTCGAAAGAACGACATCTTGATGACCATTTTGAAAAACATACTTTCATTTGAGTTTAACCATGATTTTTGGATATAGTTTCATGTTCATAAGAAAAATTATTTTTCCAGAAGTATAGCTTTTAAATCAAAGTTCTTCTTAGCTTTTAATTATCCCAACCAAAACAGCCCCCTGTTTTACTACGACGGCGTATATCCAGTTTTATGGTGTTTATCGTGTTTCCAGGTTTTCAATCATTAAGTTAGCATATCATATAGATATAGAACATGTGTTTAGTTGATTTTAAAAGTCTAGTTATAAGGATTAACTTTATTTGCTAACAAGTTTAGAATTAACTAAACTATGTTCTAGTGATTACAAGTTTATAACGTTGAATAAGACAGCTTTTTTTGTATGAATCGAATGATGTTATGAACATCATTACTACCTCAAGTTCCTTGGATAAACCTATTAGAAATGAGAAAAATGGATCTAGCTTCAAAGGATCCTTGGATGGCTTGAAAGTTCTTGAAGCAGAATCATGACACGAAAACAATTTCAAGTAAGATTTCCACTCGAAATAAGATTGTTATAGTTATAGAAATTGAATTAAAGTTTGAATATGATTATTACCTTGTATTAGAAAGATAACCTACTATAAGTAACAAAGGTTTCTTGATCTTGGATGATTACTTGGAATGGATTTAGAAAACTTGGAAGTAAACTTGCAATCTTGGAAGTATTCTTGATTTTATGAAACTAGAACTTTTGGAATTTATGAAGAACACTTAGAACTTGAAGATAGAACTTGAGAGAGATCAATTAGATAAAGAAAATTGAAGAATGAAAGTGTTTGTAGGTGTTTTTAGTCGTTGGTGTATGGATTAGATATAAAGGATATGTAATTTTGTTTTCATGTAAATAAGTCATGAATGATTACTCATATTTTTGTAATTTTATGAGATATTTCATGCTAGTTTCCAAATGATGGTTCCCACATGTGTTAGGTGACTCACATGGGCTGCTAAGAGCTGATCATTGGAGTGTATATATCAATAGTACATACATCTAAAAGCTGTGTATTGTACGAGTACGAATACGGGTGTATACGAGTAGAATTGTTGATGAAACTGAACGAGGATGTAATTGTAAGCATTTTTGTTAAGTAGAAGTATTTTGATAAGTGTCTTTAAGTCTTTCAAAAGTGTATGAATACATATTAAAACACTACATGTATATACATTTTAACTGAGTCGTTAAGTCATCGTTAGTCGTTACATGTAAGTGTTGTTTTGAAACCTTTAGATTAACGATCTTGTTAAGTGTTGTTAACCCAATGTTTATAATATCAAATGAGATTTTAAATTATTATATTATCATGATATTATGATGTATAAATATATCTTAATATGATATATATACATTAAATGTCGTTACAACGATAATCGTTACATATATGTCTCGTTTCAAAATCATTAAGTTAGTAGTCTTGTTTTTACATATGTAGTTCATTGTTAATATACTTAATGATATGTTTACTTATCATAATATCATGTTAACTATATATATATCCTTATATATGTCATCATATAGTTTTTACAAGTTTTAACGTTCGTGAATCACCGGTCAACTTGGGTGGTCAATTGTCTATATGAAACCTATTTCAATTAATCGAGTCTTAACAAGTTTGATTGGTTAACATATTGGAAACACTTAATCATGTAAATAACAATTTCATTTAATATATATATAAACATGGAAAAGTTCGGGTCACTACAGAGGGCACCATCTTATTTTTTTTCCCTTGTTTGCGGCTACTAATCCAACTCTTGATACACGAAACTGTATTGTAACCAATGAAGATTGGGATAGGGTAATTAAATCATTGGGCTTCTGATTGCAACATGGGCCGTAAGTTTTTAGATTCTAAGCGGGCTGTTTAACCCGAACAGATGAGGGTTAAATAAATTGAAGTTATTACTTGAATCAGAAAAATTGAAACGGGGGAATGGTGGTGTGCGTTTGTGTGCTATCGAGAGGTCGGGGGTTCGAGACTGGTTCGTGACAATATTTTTTTTTAAAGCTTCTTGTGAGGTAGTAACCTAATATCTTTATTACTATTATTATTATTATTATTATTATTATTATTATTATTATTATTATTATTATTATTATTATTATTATTATTATTATTATTATTATTATTAACTATTGATATTATGATGATAACTATTATTATTACTAATGTTAATAACATAATTATTATTATTACTAATGTAATTTATATTATTATCCTTATTATTACCAGTATTATCACTTAAAAATTATTAGTATTATCATTACTAAACTTATTATTACTATTAGTGCTATTATCATTGTATTATTATTGATAGTATTATTATTATTATAAATATTGTCATTTATATTTAATATGAGTTTTCAATATTAGTATTGTCACTACTAAAAGTATCATCATTAATAGTAAATGTTTTTTTTTTACTAAAGTTATCTTTTTGTAATACTTAAAAACCATCATTTTTATTATTATCAATAATATCTATATTATTATTATTATTAAGATAATTATAATCATGAAAATAAAAGTTTAAAAGACATGGTTAAGATTATAAGTATAAAAATTGAATGTTATATATATATATAAAGATATATTCAATATATACACCTTAATTATAATATTATTATTATGTACAAAAATGAAAATATATAAATAGATAATGAAACCTATAAATTAATAAATATAACAATTGCATCATTAATAATAATATATAGATTTATAAGAGTACAAGAATATGTCTTAATATATATACCAATAATATAGGTTCGTGAATCCAAGGCCAACCCTGCATTGTTCAGTATCGTCATATGTATTTTTACTACAAAATACAGTATCGTGAGTTTCATTTGCTCCCTTTTACTCTTTATATTTTTGGGTTGAGAATACATGCACTGTTTTAAAGACTGTTTTACAATATTTATACGCGTGAGTTTCATTTGCTCCTTTTTTACTCATTACATTTTTGGGCTGAGAATACATGCAAATGCTTTATTAACTATTTTTACAATATTTATATGCGTGAGTTTTCACTACTCCCTTTTTATATATATTTTTGGGACTGAGAATACATGCACTGCTTTTATAAATGTTTTACGATATAGACATAAGTAATCGAAACTACATTCTATGGTTGAATTATCGAAGTCGAATATGCCCTTTTTATTAAGTCTGGTAATCTAAGAATTAGGGAACAGACACCCTAATTGACGCGAATCCTAAAGATAGATCTATCGGGCCCAACAAGCCCCATCCAAAGTACCATATACTTTAGTACTTCGAAATTTATATCATGTCCGATGGAGGATCCCGGAATAATGGGGATATTCTTATATACATCTTGTTAATGTCGGTTACCAGGTGTTCAATCCATATGAATGATATTTTTGTCTCTATGCATGGGACGTATGTTTACGAGAAATGGAAATATGAAATCTTGTGGTCTATTAAAAATTATGAAATGATTATTTATGTTAAACTAATGAACTCACCAACCTTTTGGTTGACACTTTAAAGCATGTTTATTCTCAGGTATGAAAGAAATCTTCCGCTGTGCATTTGCTCACTTTAAAGATATTACTTGGAGCCATTCATGACATATTTCAAAAGACGTTGCATTCGAGTCATCGAGTTCATCAAGATTGTTATTAAGATAATTATAATTAGATATATTATGAAATGGTATGCATATCATCAATTTTCGATGTAAGGAAGTTTGTCTTTTCAAAACGAATGCAATGTTTGTAAAATGTATCATATAGAGGTCAAGTACCTCGCGATGTAACCAACTATTGTGAATCGTTTGTAATCGATGTGGATTTTGTCCGGATGGATTAGGACGGGTCTTTCAGTTGGTATCAGAGCGGAGGTCTTAGCGAACCAGGTCTTGCATTGGTGTGTCTAACTGATAGTCGTTAGGATGCATTAGTGAGTCTGGACTTCGACCGTGTCTGCATGTCAAAAGTTTTGCTTATCATTTTCGTCGAAAATCATCTGCTTATCATCCTTAGAAAATTACCTGCTCATTATTCTTAGTCTAGACACGTTTTACTGCATTGACTGCATGAATAGTGTATAGACAATTCATATCTTAGCGTATATGACAATTCATATTTTTGCGTACTTGTTATTGTTACCTTTGCCTGACAGCTTCCGTAGATTCCTCCGTAACTTATGGGATTTTGGTATTATACATGCATATGTAAATTATGTACTGCAGGGTACTAATCTACATTCTATAATCTATTTCTTATCGAAAATCCTTCATCTGATCGTACGAAATGAATCCCACAACTAGTTCTAGTCCCACAAATTTCGATAGCTATTCCAAAAGTTATTACGATAACTATTCCGATCTGGATATTCACCTAAATTCCGAAAGCGGTGTCACCGGAATGAATCAATCAATCAATCATCCCCAATTCATTTGATGAGTTCGTAGTCGACTTAAACAATGGAGACGCGAAGAAGGCGATCCCTTCCACCAACCGAATTCACCTCTTGACAATGAACCTGAAGCGTTTACCGGCGAACCTATTCGAGACACCATTTTCAGTCTCATTTCCAGGGTAACTCGACAAGATTATATTCTATCCATAATTCTGAACCTTAATCATCCGCTCGTTTAAACCGACAATCATCCTGGAGTGATAAGTCAACGAACTTCGCGATCGAAAAATCAATTCGGAGAATATGGTCAAAATGTACCAGCTTCAACAACATCACCGGCACCAACAGTACCATCAGTAACAGCACCAGTATCATCAACAATCCATGCTTCAATATCACTATCTGTACCTCAAGTATAATCATCGTTCTACGAATCGTTCTACATAAACTATCTTCGTCCTTCATGGCGATTACGAATGTTTTAGATATTATGTACTCTAGTTCTAGCCATAAGCCTAATGAGTTTAATATCGCATTGACTCATTAAATCCATGATTATGTCTGAAGAAAATATATATGAATATATATTGTTTCATAAAGATTGTAATTAAAAATTCTTTCGTACAAACTGTTAATGGTGAAAATATTTTAACGGGTAAGTAATACCCGAGGAATATTTAGATTTCACATTAATAAGTTACATTGTATATTCTTCGAATCTGATTTAACGGTCCTTTACTATCCTATTTACATCTACAGAGATACGTATCTGTTCACCGCAGAATAAACATTTTCATTCAATTTTATATTTAGATTTGACCTATCAGAATCCAACAAGTGGCATAATGAAGAAATAATGGACACAATAAAAATTGATTAGAAACAGACTAATTGACAATATGAAATTTTGTTAAGAAACCACGCTACAAAATCCTAGCTAACTGTTCCTAGCTAACTGTTAATTCCATATTACATTTTATTTATCACAATTTAATTATCGCAATTTATTTTATCGCAATTTTAATTCTCGCAATTTTATTTAACGTCATTTAATTTATGTTATTTACTTTACGCACTTTAATTATCGTCATTTAATTTTTGTTATTTATTTTTGCGCACTTTAAATATCGGGACACGTATACAAGGTTTTGACATATCATATCGACGCATCTATATATATTATTTGGATTCACCAAAGACACTCTATATGCAGTAATGATCGAGTTCTCTATACAGGGTTGAGGTTGATTCTCAAATAATATATATACTTTGAGTTGTGATCGAGTTTGAGACATGTACACGGGCCACGATACGTATTAATTAAATTGAACATTATATATTAAACTATATATGAATTATTGAATTGCAAACTGTGGACTATCGACTGTGGACAAATAACATTAGACAATTAAAATGAATTAAAATATTGTTTATAACATATGAAACTAAACAATTCTTCAAGTTGCCACTTGATTTCATCTTAAACCTCATTTGTATCTTGACGATTACAATCTGCGTTCAAACCTTTCATGATTCTTAAAAATACTTCAATCGAGAGGATGAACCAACCGCACTACATCTACGGAAGAAAAGATTGATGCATATAGTTATGCACCTGAAAACACTCGGAACCTGAGTAAACGTTTAACACGCAGCTGTGCTAATTCCTTTAGCATTATTATTACCAAAAATAACTTTGCAATTTCTTTCCAAATTAGCCAATTTTGTCACAGCTTCAACAATTCAACTTCGACTTTTCATTCGAAGTAACCTTACTATAAATCCTGATATATACGATTACCCTTTTAATACCGGAGAATTCTTTTATATTCCACCATATTACCAGCAGACGTACCAGCAATCTTGTTGCTTCCTGACTTAAATCTCTCTGACAAATCATAATATTTATTCATTGAAACCCTATCATATACTCATCCACATCTTGTAACGAGAACTGCCATACCAATTACCGGGAATCAGCAATCAGTACTTTGAAAACTCACAGCATATCTACATCAACAGTTATATGTATGACATTTATCGCTTAGAATTATGATCTCTCATTCTGAAATCCTAAAAAGCACTCAGTCACAAACCAATACTCTGAATGTTGAAAAAGCTGAATGAAGCAGCAGAAACCATAGACAACTATAAACGCCCTTAATCATCGGAAGTTTGATGATAAAGAATAGTATGTTGGAAAAGCTCAGAAAGGTTGGAACTGGAAAACGGATTGAGCTAACCACGAAGGAGACCAAGGACAAATACAAGGACCATACCATATATTCAAAGAATCCGGATATTTCTGGATCTGATGAAACCTTCAATGAATATTTTGCTCTGAAGTCATGTTAAAATCTTGCGGAAAATCTTTCTCCATCAACCATCGAACTTAGAAATTCCAAAATATCATCATCAATATCTTCGATATTTCTGAGGATATTTTCATAAATATTCTCGTCCGAAATTATATACCTCCTCGTGCTTCCTGTGTATCATTATATTGGAAACATTCAATAGAAAAGTTAGTACCGAAAAGCAGATTATGCGGAACTAGGAAGAAAGCCGTGGACAAATCACAAAGAATAAGTTTGACTTCAAAGAATCCAAATGATGCAATGTCTGCTAAAGTCTTTAGTGAGTATCTTACTCCTTACTCTAAACCCTTGCAGACAATAGTTTCTATCATCCGCTGATCTTAGATATTCTGAGATATTATCGTATCTTTCATTATAAATATCCTCCATATTTCTGGAGATATTTTTATAACTATTCTAATCTGAAACCATTAATCTCTTCGTGCTATCAGTATTACATCATATAGAAACTGTTAGTTTCTATATTCTGTAAACTTTCGAGCTTAAAATATGAATGTTATTGAAGTAATGTTGGAAACTGATGCATGAGTTAGGATAATATAATGACACTTGATCAACGAGATTATATTACAGTAAGTCATGCTGAGTTTCTAATGGAATGTGATGATTCACAGTACCATCATTATGTGCCATGTTACACGATTCTTTCATTCTACTTAACCTCTAAACATATCAAGAAAATATCTTCTTGATGGTTCTGTCTTTTTCGTAACTTCTGGTAATTTGACAAAACAAATCGTGCTACTACCTTTCCTTTCTATCTTGTTTATTATGATAATTCGAAACTCCATACCTATGAATTCTGGACCGTTACTTGCAAAAATTAAACAAAAGCATGAAGCTCCGAAATAGAAAGGGGGTATAAATCGCAGCAAATAAGAGAGTGCATTAACGGTGGATGACAATAATTATAAGAGACAGAAGTAGGGACATTGAAATATAAGGGAAGATATAAAACCCAATAACAACACAGAAGTTACAAACAGTGGATATTAATACGAATAGCAATATAAAGACACGATATAATTAAGAATAGTATTCCCCAAGGCAATAGTAGAAGTAAACAGATTTTCTGGTGGAAGATGGAAAAGAAGGATGACAGATACATAGATAGGAAAATATCAAGAATCAGAACTGGATGGAGCATTTCCATAATATTTTAGAAGTAGGAACAGAGGAAGAAAGTATAGGAATGGTGAAAGTAATGGAACGGAATAAGTTCATTTATAGTGAAAATACCAGACAAAGAAATCAAGGCAGATTTCCGTATTAATTATAGAGATCTTAATTTTCTTACTCGCCGAAGAATCAAATCTTTTAGATTTCGAAGATTTTCTTCAAATTCCTTGAATTCTGGAATTCAAGCAAAACAACGTCAAAAGCTAAGACGCATCTTATTTTTCTAAATTCAACCCTGACTCTGTCAAAAGTTAAGATGAATCTTTACTTTTCCTATTTCAATCTTTTGCGATAGCTTCACTCATACGCTTCAAGTAATCGAATCATTTTATTTAAATTACTCACTAATGATAAAACTCAAATTTCTAACTCGTATGCGTCATGAAAACATACTTATTGTCAGCCATGATGATCCCACTCAAATTTCGGGACGAAATTTTTTTAACTGGTAGGTACTGTGATGACCCGGGAATTTCCGATCAAAATTTAAAATTAATCTTTATATGTTTCCGACACGATAAGCAAAGTCTGTAATGTTGAGTCTCGAAAACTTTGAAATTTATATTCATGTAATCAATTACCCTTTGACTGTACTCGACGATTCACGAAGAATGGTTTGTAAATAAATATATATAAATATATAAAGAGTCTCTATTCAGTAAATGTTATAAAAATAATAATAATATTAAATAACTAATAAATGGTAATATATTATATGCTATATTGTTATCATCAATTCTATTAATATTAATATTAGTATTTGTATCATTAATATTAATATATCAAGTATGAAATTTGATAAGTAGAAGTTGTTATATCATTATTATTAAAATAATTATTATTATCAATAAAATTAAAAGTTTTTATAACTAATAATAATGTTGGTACCATTAATGATATTAATATTTTTAAGATCATTATTAATTCAGTGTTAGATGTGTTATTATTATTATCAATAAATAATATATAACTATGGAAATTGATATATATATATATATATATATATATATATATATATATATATATATATATATATATATATATATATATATATATATATATATATATATATATATATATTATTAGTATTATTGTTATTAATAATATTATTGTTATACATTAATTAATATCATTATAATTAATAACAATATTATTATTAGTACTATTATATTTGCATTACTATTAGTTATAATATTAAGAGTATTATTATTGTATTTTGATTCATAAATGTGACAACCCGTAAATTTCCGGCAAAATTTAAACAAAAATCTTTATATGATTTCATTTAACCTCGACTAATTCCGATGATTCACGAACAATTATTTGTAAATAATTACGCATTAATTTGATATATTAATATTATTATTATTAATATCCTTTTTAAACAAGATATCAATAATTAATATCTTTATTATCAGTATTGTTATTATGAATAAAAAAAATATTGACAAATATTCTTGGGAAAGTAGTAAATCAATTTGTTTATTAAAAAATATATATATATAAAAATCCTTAAAATAAATGATTTTTTTTAATAAAATAAATAAATAAATTACTTTTTAATTAAAAATTATAATGGAAAACTACTTTTATTATTTTATTTTGTGCATTATCCCATGACCTAACATTTAATACTTTTGAATTTTAAAATCCCATTAAAAATTAAAATATTTCTTTTTCTTTTAATTATTTTATTCTTTTTACCTAATTTTTTCAAGTACAAATACCCCTAATTTCTCATTCAAACTCACACCAAAATTTCTCTCATTCTCTCTTTGAAGAATTACTACTAGTAAGTATTCTTTTCTTACTTTTTACTTTTTACTTTTTATTTTTTTTACTTTTTACTATTTACTTCGGTTTATTATTTTTTTACCGAAACATGTAAATAATGTTATAAATTATATGCAATTAGAATTAAAATAAATAACATGTTATAATTAGTAATATATGTTACTAAAAATTATAAAAGTATTTTTATGAATTAATATATAGGAGTTATAATTAAAATCGAATTAATGAATATATATGTATATACGCACCTAACGTGAAGGTTATAATTAAAGATAGGGTACAAAGACTACAAACATCACCGCTACTTGTGACCTAGGGTGATCCTTGTTACCATTATGGGACGCTTGTGGATCTCGAATGCCAAGACTTAGATTCTGGTCAAGAGATCCTGGGCCGCTCGGTAACAATAGATCATTCGAGTGACTTGCATGTTAGCGACAAAGTTTGGGCGAGATTGCACAACATCTTTGTTAAGAGTTATAACCTGAACATTCTTAAACTAGAAGCTTACTATAAGTGGAAGTTTTTCATAAATAGTAGGTTTTCAAAAATAGAAACTTTTGAGAAATAGGAACTTTTCTCGAAAATCGTCACTGTCAATATAGTTGCTATATTAATAAATATACTTTATGTCAAGTTAGACATTAACTAATCAAACGTTATACCTCAAGGTTGATATCCAGATCACTTACTTGCTTTACTTTCCTTCTTGCGTGGAATACTTCAACTGCTATTTAATGTGAGTTTCATATGATCTCTTTTACTCTTTACATTTTTGGGCTGAGAATACATGCGCAACTTTTATAACTGTTTTACACGTATCAACTATTAAACTGTGATATGTTGGGCTATTGATAAGGCTAAAAAGGAACATATATTTCATAGCAATATCCCTTCTAAATAATAGGTTTTCATATGTAATTGTATTATATTTTCATTGTAATTGTTTAAATAAATAAGTGCGAAGACAAAAGGCGAAAACGAAGATTTGAAGACACAAACGTCCAAAAAGCTCAAATGTACAAGATACAATTCAAAAGGTTCAATTTATTGATGAGAAACGTCTAAAAATGACAAGTGTACAAGTTACAAAACGCAAAGTACAAGATATTAAATTATACGAAAGGACGTTCGAAAATCCGGAACCGGTACCCGAGCCAACTATCAACGCTCGACGCAACGGAGCTGAAAGTACAAGTCAACTATGCACAAGAATATAATATAATATTTAAATAATTCATAATAATAATAATAATAATAAATAATAAAAAGTTGTTAATTGAGCATAGTTAAGGGGTCATAAGTGAAAATTTCAATTCAATATTTGCCTATAAAAGGCAATTCATTTGATCGATTTATGTACACCTTTTCTTCTTTCTTTCTCTTTACATGTAATATATATATTTATAATTATAATTTTAATTTTAGTTTAAGTTTAATAATAATTGGGTTATTGTAAGGAATGTTTTACGGGTTTTAAAGTCGAAACTCTGTCCGTGTAACGCTACACGATTAATAATCACTGTAAGTTATGTTCTTCCTTTTTAAATTAATGTCTCGTAACTAAGTTATTATTATGCTTATTTAAGCCGAAGTAATCGTGATGTTTGACTAAATATTAAGACGGGGTTATTGGATTTTGTACCATAATTAAGGTTTGGGCAAAAGACCGACACTTGTGGAAATTGGACTATTGACTATTAATAGATGGAGGGTATTGTCTAATTGAGTGACAACTCATTGGAGTCTGTCGAACCTATCTTCAAATTAATTATCCTAATAATTAATAATGATTATGGTTGTCCTATTTAGTGACGTTCATATGGAATCTATTATAATCATTTAATTAATTATTCGGGTTGGGTAATTGATTATTCAAACTGATCAAGTGGGTAAATTAATATTCATATCTAATCAAAACAGGGGTGGATTACATACAGTGATAACTGGTGTAATTGTTGACAGAAGTGATAACTGCGTCACAGTTTAAATCCTTAATTAGTTGGAATATTTGACTTCGGGTATAAGGGTAATTTGACGAGGACACTCGCACTTTATATTTATGACCGATGGACTATTATGGACAAAAACCAGATAGGTATCAAATAAACCATGACAAAGGACAATTAACCCGAGTAACAATTAATTAAAATCAAAACATTAAACATCATGATTACGGAAGTTTAAATAAGCATAATCCTTTTATTTCATATTCTATAGCAATTTTATTTATTGTTATTATATTTATCGTCATTTATATATTTTACGCACTTTAATTATTGTCATTTATCTTTACGCTTAAAAATATAAAATCGACAAACCGGTCATTAAACGGTAAAAAATCCCCTTTTATAATAATATTACTACTTATATATATATATATATATATATATATATATATATATATATATATATATATATATATATATATATATATATATATATATATAAATATAGTTTTATAAAAATATAGTACGTAATCACTAGCTCCCTGTGGAACGAACCGGACTTACTAAAAATTACACTACTCTACGATTAGGTACACTGCCTATAGTGTTGTAGCAAGGTTTAGGTGTATCCCATCCGTAAATTAATAAAACTTGTGTCATATTTTGTAGTATTTTGTATTAAAAATAATACTATTTCGTACCCTCACGCTACATCATCAAGTTTTTGGCGCCGCTGCCGGGGAGCGCTAAAACGCTATATTTTTAATTTATATCTGTAAAAATATAGTTATAAAAAAAAGTAATTTCGGGAACACTTTTTGTGTTTTCACGGGGTATTTAAGTTTTTTTTTAGTTTTTTATTGATTAAAGATATATTAATTTAAATATAATAATTTAATAAATATAATAATATAATAATATTGAAATAAAATATAATAATATAATAATATTTTAGAATCCAATTTGATACGTAAAAGTTTTAAAAGTTTTAAAAATTCGTATTTATTAAATATTTCAGGGGTATATTATGTAACTTGCAATTAATAATTTCTATCATGTCGCTTTCATGTGAATAGTAAATTAATTAATTTCTTTTCATTTACTATTCATGAATAGTAAATGAGTTAAAAAAAAGTTTTGAAAAAAAAATAATAATAATAAAAAAATTATTAATTCCTTTAAAAAAAAATTTGTGTAAAAAAAATTTTTTTTTTTAGAAAAAAATTCGTTTTAAAAAAAAATTGTAAAAAAATCGTTTTTTTTAAGAAAATATTTTTTAAAAAAAAAGTTTTAAAAAAAAAATATATAAAAAAAAAAATTTTTTAAATTTTTTTTTTTAAAATCCTTAAAAAACGAAATATAAAAAAAAATTAAAAAAAAGTTTTTTTTTTTTATTACCTTTAGATTTTTAGACTCTAGTTACAATTTTTAGTATTAAGTTTAGTTTTGCCATAGTTATTTTTATTTCTAGAATTTTTAGGTTTGCCGTAAAATCCCTTAAGTGCTTATTCCTTAGACTAAGATTTATGTGATTTAGAATTTTGCGACGCCGTTTTTCGCGCTACTTTCTTATTTTTATTTTTCGACGCCTATTTTTCGACCTTTTATTTTTCGACCTTTTTCGACGCGTTTTTTTTTCTTTCTTATTTCTCGCTATTCTAGTTTTAGGATAAGATTTTTATTCTACTTCTTATCTAAATTTCTTAAAATTACGAAAATTTATTTTAAGTAGTTAAATTGATAGACATCAAAATTTTCTGGTTCGTAGTAATAGTTGGATTTGTACGTGGACCGGGTTATTGGAGCCAAACAGTACTCAATTATATTGAGACCAAACGAATCCTGCCCCTCTGCTGCATCTTTTGGCTATTCGAAACGTGGGCAAAATCAGAAAAGTCTATTAATTGGATAACTTATATAATTTTTCTTTCCTTTTAAAAACTAATAGGATATTCAGTGAATGCACCGAGTAAAACGTTCACCACCTTTCATACGTTCACCACCTATAACTCGATCAAGACATCTAGCCAATATTGTCGCCGTTGATTTTTCTTTAGAATCATCATCTAGTCGACCAAGAACTCCAACTCAAATTTCCGATAATCCATCTTTTGAACCCGACCTCACAATTGAGAATCCGGAGAATATTCAGGGACAATTCCAAGATCCAGAACCACTAATCATTCCTCCTGAACCATAAACCATTAAATCAGAATCTTCTAGTGATTCGTATTCAACAAATTCAATTATGGAAAATCTGGAACCTCTAAGTATGGAAGACCGAATGAGAGCCACACGCACGGGCCAAGGTCACGCCATTATTAAGCCAGACATTAATGCGCCAGATTATGAAATCAAAGGATAAATCCTACACATGGTAACTAATCAGTGCCAATATAGTGGTGCGCCGAAGGAAGATCCAAACGAACATCTTCGTACGTTTAATAGGATCTGTACACTATTCAAAATTCGAGAAGTTGAGGATGAACAGATCTACCTCATGTTGTTTCCCTGGACTTTAAAGGGAGAAGCCAAAGATTGGTTAGAATCGTTACCTGAAGGGGCGATTGACACATGGGATGTTTTAGTTGAGAAATTTCTTAAAAGATTCTTTCCGGCATCTAAAGCCGTGAGACTTCAAGGTGAAATTGTTACGTCCACACAAAAATCAAATGAAACTCTATATGAGGCGTGGACAAGATTTGGAAAGTTGTTGAGAGGATGTCCTCAACACGGTTTAGACACTTATCAAATAGTACAAATATTCTACCAAGGTGTCAACGTTGCTACACGAAAAGACATCGACATAACAGCTGGTGGTTCCATTATGAAGAAAACCGCAACTGAAGCTTACAAAATTATTGATAACACAGCCTCTCACTCTCATAAGTGGCACCAAGAGAAAGATATATATCGTTCATCTAAAGCGGCTAGAGCCGATTCTAGCCATAACTTTGATTCCGTTTCCGCAAAAATAGATGCTTTCGAGAGACGAATGGAAAAGATGAATAAAGATATTCACGCAATACGAATCAGTTGTGAGCAATGCGGTGGACCACACTTAATGAAAGACTGTCACATTGAACAAACGATGGAACAACGTGAGAATGTTGTCTACATGAACCAAAGGCTGGAAAATAGTTATCAGAATAATTATCAACCGCCAAGGCCAAACTTCAATCGAAATCAAAACATTCTTTACAATCCAAAAGGACCCGACAATAACTCGTATAACCAACAAGGTCCGAATAACCAACCAACTCAAAACAACACTTTCAATCAACAAAGACCTGGCTTGTATAAACCACCACAACAAACCGAAGAGAAAAAGTCAAATCTGGAAGAAGTGGTATTTAAGCTAGTTGAATCTCAAACACAATTTATTGAAACTCAAACGAATGAGAGGTTTGATCAGTCATTTAGAACTCAACAAGCTTCTATTTTGAATCTAGAAAAACAAGTAGGTACTCTTGTTAGATTGATGAGTGAAAGGAAACAAGGAAAGTTACCGAGTAATACTGAAGTAAATCCTCAGAATGAAAATGTTAATATGGTTTCAACAAATTCTGAAAAACCAGCATCAGAAGATGGGGAGGTTTTAGATGTAAGTAACAATGAAGAAGTTACACCACCACCACCACCCGAGTATGTAAAGCCAGTGGTGGCACCATACAGACCACCCATCCCGTTTCCAAGAAAAGGAGTTGAGTATGAGCAAGTAATAGGTAATAAAGTTTGTGATACCTCTGGAAAGAAGAAGAAGAAGAATAAAAAAGTACAAGAAACAAAAACAGTAGAAGTAAACCCGGTGAAGACAGTTCCACCAAATCCTCCACCTAGGGTAGGTGATCCGGGTGAATTTATTGTTCCTTGTCTACTTAGTGACTGTGTCATGTATGATGCACTAGCAGATTTAGGTTCAAGTGTGAGTGTTATGCCTCTTTCATTATATAAGAGATTAGGTGTAGGTGAGTTAACTCCAACGGATATGAGTGTTCGACTCCTTGATCAAACCATTAAGCACCCAGTTGGAATTGCTGACAACCTACCCTTTCAAGTAGGTAATTTAACCTTTCTAGTCGAATTCATTGTCATTGACATAGAAGAGGACTCAAACGTTCCTCTAATTTTAGGTCGACCATTCTTAGCATCCACCGGGGCGTTATTTGATGTAAGAAAGGGTAGAATGACACTTAGTAATGATGAGAAATTGATCACCTTTATGATTCGAAAGTCTAAATATCCACAAACCAAAACCGTTGAACCGACAAAAACGATTGGTAAGAACCATGTTGTTTTACCAACTCCAACGGTAATGCTTATCAATAATAGAATGCCTAAGTGTGGGGAAAATGAAGTAACACCTAATGATGACTTGATAATAAAGAACCCCATAGTTGATACGAAATTAAATGACCCCGTTATTAACAGTTCAATGAAGAAACTTTTTAAATGGGTTATTGATGCTAAAAGTAAGGGGAACTTTAAGTTATATAACCGGTTAGTATCCAATCTGTCGCCTAAAGAAAAGGTGAAGCTAGTTGAATTTGTGGATATTACTGAAAAAGCTGGTCACTGGCTTAAAGCAAAAGTCACAGATATGCAAGTTGATTATGGTCCAAGAGAAATTGACGATGAAGTTAATCACAATTTCGACACCACATCTACCTAAGTGTGAGGAGATTCAAATATTATAAAAAGAAAATGTTGTTTGGAGTTAGTAGTTCTGTTCTCGTGTAGTTCCGAGAATGGAATCCGATTGGTCTTTTCCACTAGCAGACACTAAAGAACTAGTTTTCTCCCCCCATTCTGAATTTTTTTGTTTTTTAGGTTTTATATGAAATTAATATGTTTTCTTTTTAAGTTTTGTGTGAATTTAAAAACAAAAATTTACTTTATTTTATTAAGTTGAAAAAAAAATGATTTCTAAAATTCGTCGTGAGTTGAAGACTAGGTCGTTGAGCCGAAATTACTTTACCCGAGGGCGGGGCGAAAAATTTTGTCATCATTATTTTTAATTTTATTGATTTAAAGTATGCAAAAAAAATATATATTTGATTTTATAAATTTTTGAACGTGGGGTAATATACCCAACTTTAAAAATATGTATATATGTTTGTATTTTATCATGTAAACAACAGGGTAAAACAACGCACTTTCAAAGACTAACATTAAGTTCAGCAAAAGCTACTGATTTTGACGACAAGATGCAAAACAACAAATGTGATATAATAAATGAAGGAATGAACGATGAGGCGCGCCATCTATCATTCAACTAGCTTTGTAATTACAAACTGGGTATTTTTAATCACTTTCCTACACTAATCACCCTCATGAATTTATAATTATAGTCTGATTTCATGCAAATGAGGGCATTGCATGATCTCAAGTGTGGGGAAGGGTTATAAATTCTCTCGGGTTTATACTTGGCTTATTTTCTAAATATTATGAAAATTTTAAAATTTTTTAACTAAATGAATTCAAAATCATGTTTATACATATTTATGAACGATAAAACTAGGTGTTAATGCCGAAATTATTGTTACCTCGGAAAGGACATAAATTGAGAAACAACTAAAACGCTTGAATTTATTTATTAAGATATAAAAAGACGCATGAAAAAAGCCAAGTGTGGGGAGAATGTACCAAGTTATTCAATTAAAAACTATCTATCACATGTTTTTGTAAAGTTATTGCAGGTGCTTTTACTTTGGACTAAATTAACTGGTTTACCCGATTTACTGTAAGAAAGATGGATCTACACGATGAATCAATTCCATCATTAAAAGGAAGTAAAGTCTTCCGAAAAAGAAACGCGCTTCTTGATTTAGGTCATGAAGTTGTCGTCCAGACCAGCTGTAGGTTGACGAAAAATCTAGAAAAGTCATCTCTAAAATCAGCAAAAAATCCACGGACCTCAGCATCAAACAGGGTTGCCAAGTGGTCAGATTTATCCTAACCATGAGAAGGATTTATCTCGTACAATGGGGGGGCACCGTGCAAATTAGCTTGATAAGACTAATGAATCAGATCCCCAGAAAGGATAATCTCCTTAAAGATTAAAAATCAGCTTTTAAGACTGATATTACTCAATCCTTGAGATTGACCTTAAAGATTGAGAATTCAAACTCATGGAATTCAATGATATCTAAACTCGAGCTTGAACGAGAAAATATTTTGATCAAAATTACAAACCGATTTGTTTTCTGAAAACCCATTTTTAATGCCTTCATTACCATTGAACGTAAAATCCTGAGAATTCATCAGAATTCATTAGGTCACCTGAACCAAATCGGGTGTCAACCGTAAGAAATGGTGGTTGCATAGCATGGTCGGAGACAGGACCTTGTGCCAGACCGAAAAATCATAGGATGATCTTTACTATTGCTCCTACAAAGGATAGTACCAGCATCCGACACGTTTTAAGACCATAATCATATGCATGTCATTGGACATTGCCTTAACAGTTTCTTGTTCATCGCTTTCCTTTACAACCGGACGGTAGTTTGCCGAAAGGTAATATACGGGACAAGTAAACTGGACGTGTTGCTTTCCCAATACAAGGTTAGCAAGTGGGTAACACAAAACCACAAGTGTTGAGCTAAAATTTTCAAATCTGAAACCCACACAACCCACAAAAATATTTTGCAAACACCGGTGAAGGGTTATTCCGGAAAACTTGTCTAGGGTAAAAGCTAGATTGAATTTTCAAAAGATCAAATGTTTTCATAAAGATCCAATTTCCTAACGGATCTAAATTTTCATAGTCATGTGGAACTGTAAACCGCCTTTCAAATGTGCACTTTGCTTTGGAAACAGAAAGTAAATCGGCTATTTGATTGCAAGTGTCGTTGACCTAAACCCGAGGCAACTGTGGATGACACACCCGCCTTCAACCATGGTTCTATCGTTACTATCATTGTTTATACCACCATATCAAAATCACTAATGTACAAAGTGTGATGAATAAAAAAGTGATTCATGTATGTTTTTATTTCAAGTTCTGTATTGCTTGAGGACAAGCAACGCTCAAGTGTGGGGATATTTGATAAGGCTAAAAAGGAACATATATTTCATAGCAATATCCCTTCTAAATAATAGGTTTTCATATGTAATTGTATTATATTTTCATTGTAATTGTTTAAATAAATAACTGCGAAGACAAAAGGCGAAAACGAAGATTTGAAGACACAAACGTCCAAAAAGCTCAAATGTACAAGATACAATTCAAAAGGTTCAATTTATTGATGAGAAACGTCTAAAAATGACAAGTGTACAAGTTACAAAACGCAAAGTACAAGATATTAAATTATACGAAAGGACGTTCGAAAATCCGGAACCGGTACCCGAGCCAACTATCAACGCTCGACGCAACGGAGCTGAAAGTACAAGTCAACTATGCACAAGAATATAATATAATATTTAAATAATTCATAATAATAATAATAATAATAAATAATAAAAAGTTGTTAATTGAGCATAGTTAAGGGGTCATAAGTGAAAATTTCAATTCAATATTTGCCTATAAAAGGCAATTCATTTGATCGATTTATGTACACCTTTTCTTCTTTCTTTCTCTTTACATGTAATATATATATTTATAATTATAATTTTAATTTTAGTTTAAGTTTAATAATAATTGGGTTATTGTAAGGAATGTTTTACGGGTTTTAAAGTCGAAACTCTGTCCGTGTAACGCTACACGATTAATAATCACTGTAAGTTATGTTCTTCCTTTTTAAATTAATGTCTCGTAACTAAGTTATTATTATGCTTATTTAAGCCGAAGTAATCGTGATGTTTGACTAAATATTAAGACGGGGTTATTGGATTTTGTACCATAATTAAGGTTTGGGCAAAAGACCGACACTTGTAGAAATTGGACTATTGACTATTAATAGATGGGGGGTATTGTCTAATTGAGTGACAACTCATTGGAGTCTGTCGAACCTATCTTCAAATTAATTATCCTAATAATTAATAATGATTATGGTTGTCCTATTTAGTGACGTTCATATGGAATCTATTATAATCATTTAATTAATTATTCGGGTTGGGTAATTGATTATTCAAACTGATCAAGTGGGTAAATTAATATTCATATCTAATCAAAACAGGGGTGGATTACATACAGTGATAACTGGTGTAATTGTTGACAGAAGTGATAACTGCGTCACAGTTTAAATCCTTAATTAGTTGGAATATTTGACTTCGGGTATAAGGGTAATTTGACGAGGACACTCGCACTTTATATTTATGACCGATGGACTATTATGGACAAAAACCAGATAGGTATCAAATAAACCATGACAAAGGACAATTAACCCGAGTAACAATTAATTAAAATCAAAACATTAAACATCATGATTACGGAAGTTTAAATAAGCATAATCCTTTTATTTCATATTCTATCGCAATTTTATTTATTGTTATTATATTTATCATCATTTATATATTTTACGCACTTTAATTATTGTCATTTATCTTTACGCTTAAAAATATAAAATCGACAAACCGGTCATTAAACGGTAAAAAATCCCCTTTTATAATAATATTACTATATATATATATATATATATATATATATATATATATATATATATATATATATATATATATATATATATATTTATATAAATATAGTTTTATAAAAATATAGTACGTAATCACTAGCTCCCTGTGGAACGAACCGGACTTACTAAAAACTACACTACTCTACGATTAGGTACACTGACTATAGTGTTGTAGCAAGGTTTAGGTAAATTATATTACAGCAAGTCATGCTAAATTTTTTATGGAAGATGATGATTCATAAACTTTATAATCATCATTGCCATGTTACACGACTCTTACATTCTACTTAAATCTCTAAACATATCAAGAACATATTTTCTTGATAGTTCTATCTTTTCCGGATATTCTGGTAATTTGACAAATCAAATCGTGCTATTACCTTTCCTTTCTACTTTATATATTATGATCATTTGAAACTTAATACCTACGAATTCTGGACCGTTACTTGCTTTACAAAAGCATGAAGCTTTGACATATAAGGAAAAATATAAAGCTCGATAACAACACCGAAATTACAAACCGTGTATATCAATGCGTATAGCAATATAAAGACACGGGAGAACTAAAAACACAATAAATCCTAGAGCATAATAGAAGTAAATAGACTCCTCTGGTGGGAGTTGGAAAAGAAGAAAGATTGTGGCGATAACCAATATAAGGTCAAGAACAAGAACTGGATTGAGCATATTAACAAATCTTTTGGAAGTATGAATTGAGGAAGAAAGTATAGAAGTGGTGAAGATAATGAAATGAAAGAAGCTAATTTATAGCGAAATTCCAGATACAGCAATCGAGGCAATTCACCACATTTAATTAAAGAAAATCATAATTTCCTTAATTACCGGAGAATCAAATCTTATAAAGATTATGAAGATTTCTTTAAATCCCTTGAATTCCGGAAATCAACTTTAACCATATCAAAAGTTAAGGCGAACATTTAGTTTCCCCATTTCAATCTTTTACAATAGTTTCATTTATACTCTTTTTATAATCGAATCGTTTTATCCATATTATTTAATGTCGATAAAACTCTATTTTTCAACTCATATTCATCATTCTTGTTGTAAAGAATGACGATCTCTATCAAATTTCATGATTATGATTTTCATGAACTCCTCTCTATTTTGTCTATCCTAATATTGTGGCATAAACGCTCAAGGTTTAAATAAGCTCACTATTGTTCATCACACATTTCATGTATATTGAAATGCTTGTATAACGTCATCATCTCTTTCTGAGGAAAACCTAATCAATGACACTCTTGTTAAATCCTTTAGATAACCTCCGCATTAATAATAAAATGCACTTCGTAGAATTTATGGATCGTAAGATTTAAACGCTAGAAACAAAACAATATCCTATTAGTTGGAATTCACGAAAGGCCCCGAGCATACCTGGGAACGTGAAGACCAAATAAAATGAAAATATCCTCACCTGTTTACAAACAACGCCGACTGATTGCAACAACTAAATTTCGGGAAGAAATTTCTATTAACAGGGGGATACTGTGACAACCCGTAAATTTCTGGCAAAATTTAAACAAAAATCTTTATATGATTTCATATAACCTCGACTAATTCCGACGATTCACGAACAATTATTTGTAAATAATTACGCATTAATTTGATATATTAATATTATTATTATTAATATCCTTTTTAAACAAGATATCAATAATTAATATCTTTATTATCAGTATTGTTATTATGAATAAAAAAATATTGACAAATATTCTTGGAAAAGTAGTAAATCAATTTGTTTATTAAAAAATATATATAAAAAAAATCCTTAAAATAAATGATTTTTTTTAATAAAATAAATAAATAAATTACTTTTTAATTAAAAATTATAATGGAAAACTACTTTTATTATTTTATTTTGTGCATTATCCCATGACCTAACATTTAATACTTTTGAATTTTAAAATCCCATTAAAAATTAAAATATTTTTTTTTCTTTTAATTATTTTATTCTTTTTACCTAATTTTTTCAAGTATAAATACCCCTCATTTCTCATTCAAACTCACACCAAAATTTCTCTCATTCTCTCTTTGAAGAATTACTACTAGTAAGTATTCTTTTCATACTTTTTACTTTTTTTACCTTTTACTATTTACTTCGGTTTATTATTTTTTTACCGAAAGATGTAAATAATGTTATAAATTATATGCAATTAGAATTAAAATAAATAACATGTTATAATTAGTAATATATGTTACTAAAAATTATAAAAGTATTTTTATGAATTAATATATAGGAGTTATAATTAAAATCGAATTAATGAATATATATGTATATACGCACCTAACGTGAAGGTTATAATTAAAGATAGGGTACAAAGACTACAAACATCACCACTACTTGTGACCTAGGGTGATCCTTGTTACCATTATGGGACGCTTGTGGATCTCGAATGCCAAGACTTAGATTCTGGTCAAGAGATCCTGGGCCGCTCGGTAACAATAGATCATTCGAGTGACTTGCATGTTAGCGACAAAGTTTGGGCGAGATTGTACAACATCTTTGTTAAGAGTTATAACCCGAACATTCTTAAACTAGAAGCTTACTATAAGTGGAAGTTTTTCATAAATAGTAGGTTTTCAAAAATAGAAACTTTTGAGAAATAGGAACTTTTCTCGAAAACCGTCACTGTCAATATAGTTGCTATATTAATAAACATACTTTATGTCAAGTTAGACATTAACTAATCAAATGTTATACCTCAAGGTTGATATCCAGATCACTTACTTGCTTTACTTTCCTTCTTGCGTGGAATACTTCAACTGCTATTTAATGTGAGTTTCATATGATCCCTTTTACTCTTTACATTTTTGGGCTGAGAATACATGCGCAACTTTTATAACTGTTTTACACGTATCAACTATTAAACTGTGATATGTTGGGCTATGACCAGCAAGTCCCCAACCGACAAGTATAAACGATAACTTGTTACGGGGCAAACTTGAAAGTCTAGTCTAAATACAAGTACCAACTATTAAACTGTGATATGTTGGGCTATGACCAGCAAGTTCCCAACCGACAAGTATAAACGATAACTTGTTACGGGGTAAACTTGAAAGTCTAGTCTAAATATCAGTACCAACTGTTAAAACTATGCTATACCCGGCTATGTCCGACTAAGTCCCTACAGTGATATTTTTAATTGCTGCGGCATTCTTAATTATTGGGGATAGGCCTATCGGGAGTAACGTCCCCGATACATTTGACTAAGTCTTTGTATTACTTAATAATGAAATTAAAACGACAAGGACAGAACAACTTGTCACGGGGCAAACAACGTTTAGTCTAAATATCACGCACTGGCATAACTTTTTGATCCTGCGGGAGATAAACTTTTGGATCTTGCGAGATCTACTTTACAAACTAAATCTTGTGGTCTAACACTATTACTGAAATCATTATTTATGACAAACCTATGAACTCACTCAACCTCGTGTTGACTTTTTAAGCATGTTTATTCTCAGGTACTTAAATATTGCTTCCGCTGTATATCTACTGCTTTGATGATGATTGCTTGTTATGCTTGATGTCTTCATTACATATCATATCAATTAAAGACATATTTATCTTCCGCTGCAAAACGCAACAAAACGTCTCATGTAGAGTCGTTCTCGTTTATACAACTGTGACTTGATATAATTAGACACAAATACCCCATGCCCTATTTGGGGGTGTCAAAATAAAGAAGATTAATTAAAATCTATAAATGTAAATATATCAAGATAAGAGATATACATTTATGATATTTGATATATATAAAATATCATTATTATTATTGTTATTAGTAGGAAATAATATATTATTATTAACATTAATAATATGATTGTTATTATTATTATTATGTATTATTAATAATATAATTATTAATATATTATTAATTATTAATATTTATTATATACATCATAAAATCAAGAGAATAGAACTGAATCTGTTAATTTCAACAATCAACTGTGATGAATTTTTGGAAATGTCAGATTCAGTTTCACGTCCATCTCAATCACAATTATCTGTAAAGCATGTACAATTTGTAGGGGTCAACATCAAGAATTATAATTCAATTAAAATACAAAAATTATGACATGTAAACAGATAAAGTATCGATTCAGTTTAGCATCAACATCAGATATCTTTTTATTTTATCTAAAACCGTCCTTCTTGTCTTCAAAACTTGTACCCGATGGAATCAATTTCTCAATGCCAACAAAGTGATCAAATCATCTTTATTAGCTCAATTATATAATTACTATCTATATACAGTACTAGTACTCACAGCAGGTGAGGATTAAAAACAGAAACTAACGAAATCAAAACTCATTTGATTATCATCTATCCACCTCACACAAACATATACCAAATATACACAACCATGTATCTTTGTTCCTTTTTCTACTATTCGAAAATCAATCGAACGATCAATCACCTTCAACATTACATTACTTAACTGATTTGAACGACAACCACCACCGAAGCATATCATCATTATTATTCTCGTTTCCTTAGTTTCTGTTTCGGATCTTCAAACCGAGCAAACCATCACCTTTCACCATACACCACCTTCAAACCGAGAATCACCATCCTTCTGTTTTGGCTCGATTCCATAGCAACCTATCACTTTTCTTCTCCTCTCTATTAACATGAACAACTACCAAAACACCACCTTAACCATCTACACTTCTGCTTCTGGCTCCTTTTGTTTTCTATTTTGAACACCATCGAACTACTTCGATTTAATCTCCTGTCTTGCTGCCAACCCCAACCAAGAAACTAGTTGCCTTTATAATCATTCTTAATCGACAATCTTTATAGGAAAGATACCTCACTCTTCAATATAGCTCGATAGTGGGTTACAAGAGGAGGTTTAATCTAATAAAGTTAGAAACAAGTGGTCCTAGTGGAACTAGTAGCAAACATGGCCGACATCCACTTGATAAGATAACCACACTCATATAGAGAAAAAGTCGATCAGTTTACAATTAATAACTGGAAAGTTATATTTTTTTTACAGGCCACATAAGAATACACTTGATGGGCCGATATCTTATTTTTCTGTTTGGGCCAAACGAGTACTCCATTGGCCATGAACGTATTTAATTATTGGACTTTTGTTTAAACTACTCTCCTTCTATCTGCTCGAGTTAAGTGCTGCTGTTGCAGCTGGCATTGCTTCAATGATATATCGTGACCAGGAATGGGTAATGAAACCATGAAGATAGTAATGATAGTGATGACCGTAATTATGATCATGATTATGAAATTATGATAAAGGAAATCACGATGGTGATTATAGTATGGTGAGGATGACGATGTAGCTGATAGTAGTTATGATTAGAGAAGATGAATGATGAACGTGATAATGAAAGAATGATGATGATGGATTTCAATAATGATGATAACCGATACTGTGATGATGATGAGATTGATAATGTCTGATGAAGAACCGAGGGCACCATCTTATTTTTTTTTCCTTGTTTGCGGCTACTAATCCAACTCTTGATACACGAAACTGTATTGTAACCAATGAAGATTGGGCTAGGGTAATTAAATCATTGGGCTTCTGATTGCAACATGGGCCGTAAGTTTTTAGATTCTAAGCGGGCTGTTTAACCCGAACAGATGAGGGTTAAATAAATTGAAGTTATTACTTGAATCAGAAAAATTGAAACGGGGGAATGGTGGTGTGCGTTTGTGTGCTATCGAGAGGCCGGGGGTTCGAGACTGGTTCGTGACAATATTTTTTTTTTAAAGCTTCTTGTGAGGTAGTAACCTAATTTCTTTATTATTATTATTATTATTATTATTATTATTATTATTATTATTATTATTATTATTATTATTATTATTATTATTAACTATTGATATTATGATGATAACTATTATTATTACTAATGTTAATAACATAATTATTATTATTACTAATGTAATTTATATTATTATCCTTATTATTACCAGTATTATCACTTAAAAATTATTAGTATTATCATTACTAAACTTATTATTACTATTAGTGCTATTATCATTGTATTATTATTGATAGTATTATTATTATTATAAATATTGTCATTTATATTTAATATGAGTTTTCAATATTAGTATTGTCACTACTAAAAGTATCATCATTAATAGTAAATGTTTTTTTTACTAAAGTTATCTTTTTGTAATACTTAAAAACCATCATTTTTATTATTATCAATAATATCTATATTATTATTATTATTATTAAGATAATTATAATCATGAAAATAAAAGTTTAAAAGACATGGTTAAGATTATAAGTATAAAAATTGAATGTTATATATATATAAAGATATATTCAATATATACACCTTAATTATAATATTATTATTATTATTATGTACAAAAATGAAAATATATAAATAGATAATGAAACCTATAAATTAATAAATATAACAATTGCATCATTAATAATAATATATAGATTTATAAGAGTACACGAATATGTCTTAATATATATACCAATGATATAGGTTCGTGAATCCAAGGCCAACCCTGCATTGTTCAGTATCGTCATATGTATTTTTACTACAAAATACAGTATCGTGAGTTTCATTTGCTCCCTTTTACTCTTTATATTTTTGGGCTGAGAATACATGCAAATGCTTTATTAACTGTTTTTACAATATTTATATGCGTGAGTTTTCACTACTCCCTTTTTATATATATTTTTGGGACTGAGAATACATGCGCTGCTTTTATAAATGTTTTACGATATAGATACAAGTAATCGAAACTACATTCTATGGTTGAATTATCGAAGTCGAATATGCCTTTTTTATTAAGTCTGGTAATCTAAGAATTAGGGAACAGACACCCTAATTGACGCGAATCCTAAAGATAGATCTATCGGGCCCAACAAGCCCCATCCAAAGTACCGGATGCTTTAGTACTTCGAAATTTATATCATGTCCGATGGAGGATCCCGGAATGATGGGGATATTCTTATATGCATCTTGTTAATGTCGGTTACCAGGTGTTCAATCCATATGAATGATATTTTTGTCTCTATGCATGGGACGTACGTTTACGAGAAATGGAAATATGAAATCTTGTGGTCTATTAAAAATTATGAAATGATTATTTATGTTAAACTAATGAACTCACCAACCTTTTGGTTGACACTTTAAAGCATGTTTATTCTCAGGTATGAAAGAAATCTTCCGCTGTGCATTTGCTCACTTTAAAGAGATTACTCGGAGTCATTCATGACATATTTCAAAAGACGTTGCATTCGAGTCGTCGAGTTCATCAAGATTGTTATTAAGATAATTATAATTAGATATATTATGAAATGGTATGCATATCATCAATTTTCGATGTAAGGAAGTTTGTCTTTTCAAAACGAATGCAATGTTTGTAAAATGTATCATATAGAGGTCAAGTACCTCGCGATGTAACCAACTATTGTGAATCGTTTGTAATCGATGTGGATTTTGTCCGGATGGATTAGGACGGGTCCTTTCACCAACACGCCTCGAAAGTTAAAGACGGCCTTATAATGCAGCGTGTTAGAACTCATGTGTCCGGAGCACCCCTGGAACACACCGGTAACACCATGTGTTGGGCTTCAAAATTTGTGGCGTGCTTGTTTCATGCGCATGAAAAAAAATGGGGTGCAATATTTGTTTAATATATTTTAATACTTTTCATTTTTTCTTAACCCAACTTTCAATTATATTTTAATACATTATCCAACACGTCACCCAACACGTCACCCCACTACTCCCTATATTTCCAACGCATTTCTCACATCATCACCAACTATCCACCCCACCCACCAGGCCACCAACACGCCAAAAAACACCATTACTAGTAAAATTGGTCTTATAGTTAATTCATATAACATATTGTTTAGCCATATGACCATATCTGCCTGTTCATGCTAATCCTTATTGAAAGTGAGAGGCGTTGCCGTGTGGCATGATTGTTCACATAAAATCCCACACCCACACATACAGACTCGCAATGTTGGTTTATATAATTAGAGAAAGAGAGATGTTTGATTTTAACTTGAAATTTTTCGAGTTTTATGACCACCAATTATTGGGGAAAAGGTTGTTGGGAAGGTTGTGGGTTATAATTGTGACATAGCTGAGATTGTGGGAAAGGGGCTATTGTGAGGAAGGTTGTAGGCGATGTGTCAATGTACTATCGAAATTCGTTTGAAAAGGTAAGAAAAATGATTAAAATACTTACAAATAATCTTTTATTGGAAAACGTCTAGTCTTCATCGTTGTGGGAATACCCCACGCCCTCAACAACGCCGCCTCATAACAGGCGTTGTGGGCATGCCCCACGCCCTTTTCTGATGAGTAAACTAGTGGTCTAATAAAATTCAATAAGTTGATCACATTTGTTCTTGACTTCTTTCTACAAATTTTTCTTATTGTTTACTTTTTAGATTTGGATGCATTCCCTCTCTAATCCCACCTATGTAAAAATAGAATGAGTAAAGAGTATGCAAAGTCACTATCCTTCCACCAAATTTACCAGGCATGCCTCAGACAATGTTTACTCTCTTGTATCCCAATATCTACTTTTTAAAACTCCTCACAGAATAAATAAAGAAAAAGCAAAAGAAACAAGATAACATAACAGTGGACTGGACATGAGACTACTTTACCAGGCATAAAGCATACTAAATTCTAAAAAAAAAATTAAGTATATACTGTATATTCTTTTGGCAGCAATGAGTATACATTATACAACATCTGATTCCTATTTCACTAATTTCATTTTCTACATAATTTTTATAACAATAAAAAAAAAAAAAAATCTACAAAGCAGAATGATTATTTTGACCATGTTGTTTCATTCACTTCTGGTCACAGTAAAGAATCTTGAATTAAATAATCTTCATCTCTCTTCCATTTGGCTATTTTTATCATGCTGCAAATATACAAATATAGTTTATTTTTAAAGGAAGGAACAATGCTAATAATCATCACATGCTCTAAACGTGTTAAACAATAATCATTCTTCTCAAATTTCAAGAAAATAAATCAGAGTTAATGTTTGTGCATTTTTGTCCAAGAATATTCTAATTGGTTATCATCCATAACTAATACTGTATAAATTTGAGTAGGCATTTGATAATTTGACAAGTGGGGTACCAAAAATATATATATATATTTGAATTTAAAAATGTAAGTTTAATTTTTGACATATCTTTGAGTTATAAAGTTTAATTCTAGATGAATTTAGGGACCCAAATATAGTAAATTTTTTTATGAAATTTGTCCTTTGTTTTTGAATACTGAACTTTACCTTCTTTTGATGGGTGGCAGATTTTTGGTACCCCACTTATCAAATTTGGGACCTTTGGTTACTTGGCAGTATTCCTATTAAGATACCAGTTTATACAAGCACAGATGAAGGTGATGAAGATGTACCAACAAATGAATGATCGCGCGAGCCGATGTTAAGTCAGTTTAGGCGCTTTGTTTAGCTACAGTTAGCTGGATAAAAGAACAGGCAGATAATTAGATTATTAAGTGACCAAATAGATCTTCTAGCAAAACTAACAATGGGTCAAACGAAAAATGCAGTTAGCTAAAATGTAACCGGGCCAAAAAACCATTTTTAATGCATAAAACCGCCAAAATCGTTCTAATTGAAAAGTGTTTGCGGGTGGGCCTCACCCATTTTTACCTGTACTAAAAATTTACAATATTTGACTCGTGACCACACCAACCAACCCGCCCGTTTTACGACCTCTACTGATAGTACAAGGAGAAATAAATGACAACTACCTTTTGTATACAAACAATGTGGGCTCCGTCACTCTAGCAAACGAAGCCGGTCCATTTTTCGTGAACTATTTTGTTAGTGGGTCAGAAATACAATATTTGACTCGTCACCACACCAACCAACCCGCCCGTTTTACCACCTCTACTGATAGTACAAGGAGAAATAAATGACAACTACCTTTTGTATACAAACAATGTGGGCTCCGTCACTCTAGCAAACGAAGCCGGTCCATTTTTCGTGAACTATTTTGTTAGTGGGTCAGAAAAAACAGAGTTCTGTATAGCCATGCGGCAACAACGTCTCAGCATCAATTCTCGAGCTAGAGTAGCTCATGCTTCTTCTAAAACGGCTATGAACTGATTCAACCTCTGCCCAGAATACGCTGTACACTGGTCTGTGATCAGAAAATCGGGATTCACCGCGCACGTATGATAACTGATGAAGACCTCCCCCGTACCACAAAATTCGGTCACACCATGCGGGTGTTCGTCTTTTTTCCTTATGGTGCAAACTGTCACCCGTATATCTATCTGAATTCGTGAGGTATTTATACGTTGGTGGAAAGTATATCTTCCCTTCGTTCCATCCCTGAAATACGCGTCCTCTTCTTTGCTCGATTCGCAACTATTAAATATATCGCACATTTAGCCCAAGAGTTAAAAATTACACTTATGAAAAGAACCAAAAGGTTAAAATTAACTTTTAATTAAAAAGTTTGTTTAATGCATAAAAAATACACTATGGGTCAAAAATACCCTTTTGACCCATAAGAGAAAGCATGTGACCCGAACGGTTACCTGATCTTTCTCCAATAATGCTCTCCAGTTTTGCATCTCAACAAGGGCCTTAGCTGATCGATAAGAGAGCGCAATTCGGTAATTTAGATCCCCAAGCCAGATAATTCGACTGCACCAATGTAATAATATAAGATTATAATCACTTAACAAGCCATCAAATATGCTATTTTCCAACATTCTAACACGGGAAAATAAATATTTGATCCATACTGTTTAATATGAAACTAAGTTAATGAATCTTACTCGTGTTCCATTATTGTTTCTGGGGACTTTTCATCATTCAACCCTTGAACACGTGGAAACCTCGTTTTCTTAACGATTTCCATAAAATCAGAGTTCCTTCGTAGCTCATCACCCTCCTTTTGACCCGAAGTCAAATGACTACAAACGAAACAAAAACTCGTCTGATGCAATAACATACTCACCGACACAGATCCCTGCAAAACAACGCAAATGCTCACAATTCCCTTTCGATCTCCATAAATAAATATCACTAAATATAAGATATATAGTTTTAAAAAGGGAGTATCAAGTATGTATCTTTACCTTATTTCCAAGATAACCCATTAATCCTCTTCCAACACAAGAAACTTTCATGTTCCTAACATGCTCTCGTAAATCCGTCTTCACCCATACCGTCAAATAAACGCCAACCATCTGTTTACTCGAAACCAAACAATACCTCGAGTGACCAAATCTCGACCCATCAGACGCGGGCGAAAATGAATTAGTGCTGGGAGAATCTTCCATTGGGCCATAATCATCGTCAGATGAACCCCATCTCGAAACGTCACTCGGTCTTTGACCCCACGACGAGTAATCACTCGGTCGATTACCAGACGAGTAATCACTCGGTCTATAATTAACCGAATAATCACTCGGCCTATAACTAGAAGAATAGTCACTTGGTCGGCGACTAGAAGACGAAAAATCACTCGGTCTATGACTAGATGAATAGTCACTTGGCCTTTGACCAAAAATAGCCCGGTCACATACACTATATCGTCTGTCGAGACGTGCTTGACTCATTGACGGGTCGTTTTCATTTCTATAGCTTCTTCTAGGAGCCTGAAACGACCTTCGATGGAACATATTAGCCGTTTTTTGTCTTGATGAACCCTCGAAATCAGCATCGTATTCGGCAACAGGATCGGGAATCGGGGAAGGTGTGTAACAACCACTTCCGCCACTTGTACCGGGCCGGTTGTTGAGTGTCCTACGAATTAACGATAGCCATTTTTTCGCGGGCCCATTATCCTCAGCTCCAAGAATATTGGCAGCATTTAAAGGAACAACTTCTTGAAATCTGAAACCAAGTGAATTTCATCATCAAGATTTAAACTGAACTTTTTATTTTTATATAAAAACAAAACAAAAACTAAAGTGCCATTGCCCTTGGCGGTATTGAGGTGCCCCTGACTTTGAGGTCATGGGTTCAAGTCCTGGTGGACATTATGTACTTATTCGTGTTGGATGTGTGTGTCTGCCTTTCAAAAAAAAGAAAACAAAAATACTCCAATAACATACATACCCAAGTACATAAATATCTGCAGGTGGAGCAGCATGTAACCAATCATCAAGATTCATATTACTTGAAGGTGATTTTCCTCCTACATTCCATGTAGCTGCAAAAATACTGAAAATCCACGGAAATTAATTAATAAATTTGTCTTCTTTTTAAAAAAAAATTCTTATAACGAGTTTGAAAAGTTATCGAAGCTCAAGTACAAACCTGTAGTTATGCACGTTAATAATCTGAGGGTGATCAAGATCAACTCTACTCCGTCGGACACGTTCAGTTGATTTCTCTAAACATCCATTTTGAGAGTTTAAATTTTCTTGATTAATCAATTAATAATTGATAACCAAATTAACATAAATTAATATTTCTAATTTGATGGTTGAAAAGAGTACCTGTTTTGGTCTTCTTGATAGCAGGTGGTTCCCTTTCAGAAAAAGTATTCCTCCATTCACTATCACCACCTATAATATTAATATGATATATGCTTACATCATCAAATCTACTGATAATGTATTCAACCCAAACACCAATTGAATTTAAAACAAGAAAACAAAATTGGTAGCTCATGTGTACTGGCAGCCTCTCTTAGCGAGAGGTCAGGAGTTCGACTCCCATGGAGTGCAACATTGCACACAAGGTTGCCTTTTTACCCTTAAATTCCACCCAAGGGTGCCTTCCGCGCGCACGGGGGCAGTGGGGAGAGGGTATGCCCTTGGATTGGGCCATGTTTCCTCCTAGGCGGCAGTTTGTGGCGGGTTATGGAACTGCCGGAGATTAAACGTGTGGCTGGTTAAGTCCTAGGATACCGTAGTGCTGTTCAAAAAAAAAAAAAAAAAAAAATAATTTGGTACTAAACCAATAGTATTGCTTGATGAAGTGTAAAATCACCTCCATGAACAACTTTATCAGCCTGAAATTCCCCACATTTGCTCTTGATTCTGAACCATTTTCTAATCACTGACTTTGACCAAGAAAACTGTACCCAAATTAAAAAATAAGATAAAAAATTAATAATTCAGCAAAACCAACTTAGGTGGTTATTTGGGCAAGCTTAATTTCCGACTTACCAACTTACAAAATTTTTAAAAAAGGCCCGATAAACCCTAAGCTAAAGCTAATAAACTTGTTAAAAGATACAATTTTTATCGGTTTTTCAAGATTTTAATTTTAATAAACGTGAAAATAAACTTACCCAACCACCTACAATAAAAACAAATCCACCAAGTATTAAATATGTAAAAATGCAGTTAAAGAACAAGAAAACCAACCTTGTTTTTATTGGAAATTTCTTCTCTCATTGTTACCAATTCATGCACCTAACTGACTGTAATCTAATTGAATCAAAGATTGTATCTTTAATAATAAGAAGAATATAATAGCAACAGGACAATGCAGCAAAATGTGGCAAAGATTAAAGTGTTAATATATAATTATCGATTAATGTTTAGAGAGATTGGGAAATTAAAATCAAGAAAGAGAGACAAACCCTCGTTGTTTGCTGCAGAAACAGAGCAACAAGTGTCGATTTTGAACGGAATAAAGTGCAGTCAGTGGTCTATTTCTTTATGGACAGACGGTGATGACTTTTTTATATTTCATTTTTTTCTTTACTCAAAAACCAATGTCTGCCCGGAATGGTGGGGCAGTTTGTAAAGTTGTTAGTCAACAGCTGCCCGAGAAATAGGGTCAGATGAAGTTCAAAGAAAGTGAAAAAAAAGCAAAATATGATAAAGATAAAGTGAGAATGAATGAGATTGAAGGCTACTATTGTAATCCATATGGGATTCCTACCCTTCTTTTTACTTCTTACGTACATCATTTCTTGAAACTTTTATATGTTCATTTTACTTATATCTAATAGCATCCCTTAATTACTTTAACATATAAATGTAATAATTTTGTTATAAGTTGTAAAGATTGATTATCACTAAAAAATTGTATCATCATATAATTGCTATTAATCGTGAGTATGAGAATGTCCGAGTGGCTCGATAAGGGTTGGCTCCTAAAAAGAGGGTAAACTTTAACGGGTTTTAGTATGTGTATTCATCAAAAAGTCAATATGTTAAAAATAAGTAATGACAAATCAAGTATAAAGTGTATTGGACTTCATCGAGGTCGCGAAGAACTTCATCAGGGTTGGAATGGCCTCTGAAATTTAAGTCGTAACCATCGAGAGGATCGCAGTACACCATCGCGGTTGAGATGCATACCATCGCGATTGCTATGAATCCCAACGAGGTTGAGATATGTTCCATCGCAGTCGCTATGTAACCTGTGACGAATTCTTAATTGCAGTTTTATTTTTCTATTATTTTAGTCTTTGGTCAACAATTAGTGACCATATATATTTCCTTGTTTTATGCTTCTTCATTGTAATCTTGTTTTGTACACTTGATTGATAATCAAATACACGTTTAAGGTTTCAAATTCCGTGCACTTTATTTCCTAAAGTTCTCATTATAGCACTATGCTTTTGTCACTTAGTATCGGGGCTCTGTTAGGCGATTGCTTCTTGGTTAGACGCATTTTACTTTGTGTTCTTATAGTCAAAGAAGGTTGAAGAAAAGCTTCGTTCTTGCTAGCAACAATGGAGGTTACAAATAAAAATGGTGGAAGCATGCAATAAGGAATGGAGAACTTGTAGGGAGCACCTACAAGTATTGACGTATGTGTATGGAGGCGTATCTTCAAGGTCAAGATTTATGGGTACTCGTTGCGGGGACGGATGCAATAATTCCCATAGATGTGCCAGAACAAGCCGATTCGTGAAGGAAGTGGAAGATCAAATGTGAAAAAAGCTCTCTTTGTGTTGAGGACCTCAATTAACAAAGAATACATTGATCACTTTTATGATGTAAGTTTACCAAAGGAAGTTTGAGAGATTCTTGAGAAACTCTTCACCAAGAAGAACACTGCAAATTGCAATTATTGGAGAATGAGTTATCAATCTCAAGAAAATAAGGTATGACAATTTCTTAATACTTTTTCCGTATTAAAAGATTTGTGCTGAAATTTCAGAAATTGATGATAACGAGTGTATTAGTGAATCTCGGTTGCGTCGATACTTGATTCGTGGGTTGAAAAAAGAGTATGTGCCTTTCATTACATCTATTAAAGGGTGGTCTACTCATCCATTAGTTGAAGAATTAGAGAATCTTCTTTCTAATCAAGAGGCTTTGGCTAAGCAAATGGCCAAGAGTTTTGAGTCCGATGCGGTGTTGTTCTCGAAAGGGAAGAACTACAAGAAAAGGTTTTCATCCAATAACGACAACAATGAAGCTTCATTCAGCAAGAAGAATGAGGCGGAGGAGTCAAGTGAGGATGAAAGTGGGAACAAGGGAAGGAAGAATTTCACATGTTTCAAGTGTGGAAAGGTTGGACACATCAATAAATTCTGTCCATCTAATGTTACTAAGGCAAATGTGGCTTGCACAAGGAATGAGAATGTTGATGGAAATTGAGAGCATTGTCTTTCTATTGAAGTTGGTGATTCGGTTAAAAATTCTCATGGTAAAGGCGATTCACAAATTTTAGAATAAAGCAATAATGATGCTGAAAATGCAGTTGAAATGGACAAGTGTGTGTAAAATTGATGGTATGAAAATGTGACGATCGCTCCAAATCCATATGGACGAACACGTCATTCATCGATTTCATTGCGAGGTATTTGACCTCTATATGATACGTTTTGTAAATATTGCATTCTTTTGAAAAGACACACCATAAATGAATATTTAAATCAAAGGTTTTCGACATCTGATGATTTCTACATATAGACAATCACCGTAATATAATAGTTTACAATAGTACTTCCGTTGACAATGCAGTCAAAATAAGATACATGGTGATGATTTGGTGAATGCAACGTTTCCTTGAAAAATCTGCCATGTAAGACTCCATGCACATAGCTTGTCTAACATATAAGCAAACAGCGGAAGACTTCTAGGGAACCTGAGAATAAACATGCTAACAAGTGTCAACACAAAGGTTGGTGAGTTCATAGTTTTAATGTTTTGCATAATCTGTACATAAAGGTGGATCACAAGATTTCAGTTGTTTCATCCAGAAACGTTTATCAAAATATTCTACGAAATTGAGCACCCTGGTAACTAAACTTAACGTATATATAATTTATACCCTTTGTATAATCATCTTAATAATACACGCAAACCAACGTGTACGCTTCTCAAATAGCATACGTCCGTTAAAAGGCTAGTGCTCTAGCTCGGACGGGGATGTCAAGCCCTATGGATCCATATACAACTACTCGCGCCCACCAGTTCTTATAACCGGCAGTTACTAGTTACCAAAGCTAAGGAATTTTTGGTTCAAACTCGGTGTAGAATTTAGTATATACTTGTATCCATTGCGTTTAAAATAAAGTGCATGTATTCTCAGCCCAAAAATATAGATTGCAAAAGCAATTGAAAAGAGAGCAAATGAAACTCACCTTAGCAGCACATAAAGTCGTTCACCGAAATGTGACCGAAACTTGGAATACCAAATAACCGTAGATCTCAACCTAGAGAACATATGTTGGTCAATAATTGTCTATCAAGCTAGGTCGGGTCATAGTGTATCACAATCCTAATGCTTGAGATCGACATACAAAAGTTATCAAAAGCCATTTCAAAAAGTCAATCTGACTCAATACAATAGTTGAATGATCATGGCAATCGAAACATTTTAATATTTCACATAGTTTCCTAATTTTTGTAAAATTAAACTATAGTTTTTATAAGGCTTTAAAATATGATAAAACAATCAATTTTGACAATTGTTCAATAAAACGAGACGTGCCTTATATAAGAATTCATTTACTCCGCTGGTAATATTTAAAAATTCAATTTATCAATCTTATAAATAAGTTGTTTAAATATTAATTGCAGATTCAAAAGCAATTTCAATTAACGTTAATCATAATTCAGTTGATCATATCTTTTAATTCGTTCATCGAAATCATACGATATCTAAAGGAAAAGTTATTGATTTTTCGCCAGCTTTCTAAAAACATGCATATCATATACCTTTTATTAGTAATATATGTATTTAATTCGTGATTCATCATAAACTGTTTAACGACGAAATTTAGCATACTAGCATGCATAAACATATATACTCGAGCACTAGACATGTATACACTATTAATATATAAAAGATAAGATATGAATGCTCACGTATCAATATTGCGATTCAATATTGCAGAAAGTACGTAGACGCAACGGAGATGATAAACACTAGGTTAGACTTGCGAATAATACCCATGAACATTACTCATAATCTCCATAGCTATAACCCATAGTTTCCTTAGCTTAAACCCGTTTGAAAACTTGTTTTGAATGTGACATGCTCATGACCTCGTCGTAGTATTTTATGTATAATACTAATTAATAATACTCCGGACTATAAGATTAATAATAATATTAATCTTAATAATAATAATAATAATAATAATAATAATAATAATAATAATAATAATAATATTAATAATAATAATAATAACAATTATATAACAGAGGGAGTAAGAAATAGAATATGGGTGTGTGTGTACGTTGAGCAAACTGGCCAATTTATAGAATGTTTCTGAATTCTGACTGCCATACGATCGCATGGGTTTTATGCCTATTTCTCATGCGATCGCATGACCCCAAAATCCAGCTCACAATTTTTTTGTTGTTTTGTTTGTCGACATATTTTTATAATATATATATATATATATATATATAATATATATAATTTATATTAATTAATTATATATTATATTATATTATATTCACGTACATAGTTGACTTTTAATTTTTGGTCCGATGACTCGTACGTTTATGCTCGACTAATGTCTCAGTTCTGGTTTCTAGAATGCATTTTCGTATGCTTAGAAAACTTGTACTTTACGTTTCGTGATTCGTACCTTTTTCAAAATATAATCTTAAATTATCAATAAACTATATTACTCAAAGTATAACTTATACATTTTAGTATTTTGGTCATTTGCTTCCATAAATCAACTCCTCGTTGTTTATTAAAATATATATTTAATAATATCGAAACGTTTTATATCTAATTCAATTCTATGCATTATCACATTGTAAAATATATATTTTCGTTTAGAAAAATATAAATTTGTATATAATATTTATTTATCAAACGGAACAATAAATGGGTGTTACTATTGTTTACAAAAATAATTTCGAACCTTAATATATATATATATATATATACAATATATATAAATACTTTTTCTATACACGTTGCAAGTTATTTATATATCAAATACAGTTAAAAAGGAAAGATTTCTTAAATCAAGGTGGACCTCTCAACAAAGACTTATCACAATACTTACGGGATTTATAATTGTTGAAATATCTGCTAATCCAATCTTTGGTATTATCTTCTAATTTCGTAGATGAATATATTAAGCATATATTGAGACAAATACGTTTAATCTAAAATATTATACATTTAATATTTTGTTAACGTTTTCAAGTTATAATATATATATACATATATATATTCATATCCATTTACATATTCGTTCGTGAATCGTCGAGCATAGTTAAAAGGGTAATTGAATGTATGAACATAGTTCCAAAATTTTCGAGACTCAACATTACAAACTTTGCTTATCGTGTCGGAATCATATAAAGATTAAAGTTTAAATTTGGTCAAAAATTTCCGGGTTGTCACAGAAAATCAACAAAGAAGTATAGACAACTTGTGCATCTCAAGGATTTTGAGACTGGAATGATCAACATTGAGAAACCATCAAGTTGTTAAGGAATCGTTGATCGAAATTTCGCATTAAGGGGGTGTTAAAAATAAGTAATGCAAAACCAAATATAAAGTGTACTGAACTCCGACCTCGATGGATGGCCTATGAAAATGAAGTCGTAGAAATCAAGCGGATCGTAGTACTCCATCACGGTTGAGATGCATACCATCGCGATTGCTTTGAATCCCATCGAAGTTGAGATGCATTTCATCGCAGTTGCATTGGAACATGCGACCAGTTCAGAATTGATGTTTTATTTTCCTATTATTTTAGTCTTTGGTCAATAGTTTTTTTTTTTTGTTAATATAACGATAACATATAACCAAGTCTTTTCATCAATCGACGAAAAAGACGAACAAAAATACAATCGATCCAAACACAAAGCAAGGCTCGGAGTAAACGTTTCCTAAAACTAAACAAAGAGCCTAAGTTAACTAAGCATGAGCCTTGATCACATTAGTGGCCATGTTTATTTCCTTGTTTAATGCTTCTTTATTAGTGGTCTGTGGTATTAATAAAGTAGTGAAGATGTGATTAGTGGTATTATTAGCTTAGTGGTATGTTGCTTTTGTTAGTATTTATAGAGTCATTTGTAATATTGTTTTGTACCATTGATTGATAATCAAATACACATTTAACTAAGGTTCTAAATTTCCTGCACTTTATTTCTTAAACTTCTTATTAAAGCAATTAGCTTTTGTCACACAATAGTTTAGTTTTATCAAACTTATTAAGGTCACTCCCTATCGTAACTAAACTATTCATCCTCTTAATCTTCCACATCAGCACCACATCAACACCAATATTCTATAACGAACCCATAACTAAACACTCCCTATAATCGCTAAAACAATACTCCTCTTAATATACAATGTACAAGCAATAAAGCATCAAGTCCAAACAATAAAAAGCCATTAGGACCCACAATTGCTATAACTAACATATATACTTCCATTAAATCCATGGTGAGTGCGGGTAACTAAGGCGGATAACTAATCCGTGCCTATGGTTCATTACGGGTAATGACGGATAACTAGCGGGTAATGAGCGGGTAATTGACTATAGGGAGTGGTCCTATAAGATTAAGAGGTTGTGAGTTAAAAAAAAAACCTTTAAAAAAACTACGTCAGGCGAGATATCAACATACTAATGTGAATATGTGATCAAGGTAGTGTATAACTTTACCAATATATAATTATCTCAAGATATCTATAGTTAATATTAAATCTCTATCATTGTGATGTCATAAATTAGCAATTATTCTTTATAAAAATAAATCAAAAGAAAAAAGAAAAAATTAGAAAACGTGTAGATGATGTCATAAACACTAATTAAAATAAATTAATTAAAAAGGAGTAATTATTTATCTTCTACTTTATTAATAATTAGTTTTTCCTTTTCATAATAACAACTAAATAATTATTCCGTATTACTTTTAACGAACGTTATTATCTTCTGCATCATATCTTATTCTTTTCTTCAATCATAACAACTAAATAATTTATGTTGCTAAAATGCCAAGTCAGATTGTGACTGATATTGTGTGATATATTTGTGTGGAAATATCAAATCTCTTAAAACATACTTAAAATAAAATTTCTTAAATACGACAAAATATCATTCATTAGTCAACTTTTTAAACACAAAAAATCGGATCACTTTTTAAAATTATGATATAACATCCACGTGACCATATGTACAAACTTTAAAAAAATTATACAATCTTTTACAAAAGACCCCATTAACACATGTACAAACTTTGAAACACATTATACCACCTTCATATAATAATTGTAATTTTAATTTTTTTAATAAAAATAAGGAGACATTTGTTATTACTAATAATTATTATTAAAAATATAAATACTCAATTTTATTTAGAGCAAAATTTATTATTATTATTATTATTATTATTATTATTATTATTATTATTATTATTATTATTATTATTATTATTATTATTATTATTATTATTATATTATTATTATTATATTATTATTATTATTATTTAACTATGAGTTTTTTTACCGGATTAATTACGTTACACATGTATACAAAATACACGTCTCAATAAAATGTTGTAATGTAGACTTTTATGACAACGAAAATAGCAATTGTGATGAAAATTAGAAGAAGGTCGTGGGAGAATAAATGTAGTTCATTTATTCTGACCAAGTTAAGTATATCAATATGTTTATAAAATAATGACAAGTTTCTTAGTCGAAATCTGTGATTTCACGGGTCATTAAACTAAATGACTTTAACATTTACGTTCACTTAATACTTAAAACATATCATTAAATTATTTTATTAAAACAAACTCGTGATTTCACGGGTCATTTCACTAGTAGATAATATATGTAATGTAATTGTAAAAGCTAACTCGAGATATAATCGAAATTTACTTAATAGTGAAGTCGAATTGATAAGCTAAGCTTCTCTCTTGATCTACATCGCCTTCATTCTTTGTTTTATGCTAGATGGGGTAACGTTTGTTGTCTATATATGTATGTGTGTTGCTGCTATTAAAAATTAAATGATTATAAGACCATTCCCATCCATGACACCGTCATGGGCATTTTCTCAGCGCCACATCAGCTTTCTCTCCCCACCTTACTCAACACTTCCTCCCATAACACACCACTACTAACCATGACATACTCCATTCTCATTACATACCCCACAAAATTAATTAAATAAATAAATGTACAACTTCAATAACAATATGTACAAGTTTGTTAAGCAAAATAAAGA